>NW_016107894.1:61864-63043 GCF_001604975.1 Cebus imitator | reverse complement strand
AAAAAAAAAAAAAAAGCAGAAAACTTAAGGTCTTCAAAAGTTTGCCATGGGCAAACCATTTGCAGGAATACATAGGGCTGAAGGTAAAGGCAAAGAAAACAAGGCATAAATTATTTTGCCCTCATTTCGTTTGTCCTTGTACGCCCATGGTTAGTGATTAGTAAGGTCACCTGGCAGTGACAAAAGTCTGACTTTGAAGGTTTCTTTTTGGAGACAGAGTCTTGTTCTGTGGCCCAGGCAGAGGTGCAGTGGCACAATCTCAACTCACTACAATCTCCATCTCATGGGTTCAAAAGATTCTCCTGCCTCAGCCTCCTGAGTAGCTGGGATTACAGACACCCATCACCATGCCTGGCTAATTTGTGTCTTTTTAGTACAGGCAGAGTTTCACCATGTTGTCCAAACTGGTCTCAAACTCTCACAGGAGAAATGCCATGTTATCTGCCCACCTCAACCTCCCAAAGTGCTGGGATTACAGGCGTGTGCCACCTCACCTGGCCAGGTTAATTTTCTCTAATGGAAGTTAACAAAACAGGTATAATAAAAAAATCACAGATATATCAAAAATTTTCAAACAGTGTTGGAGGCCAGGGGCAGTGGCTCTGAAGTGTAATCCCAACACCTTGGGAGACCAAGGCAGGAGGATCACTTGAGACCAAGAGTTTGAGACCATCCTGGCCAACACAGCGAGACCTCATATCTATAAAACACTTTTTAATGATACAGGAAAATGCTAACTTGGGTAGTGACAGTTTCAATGCATCACTGCCTGGCTTCTGGGTTGTGCTCTGAACCTTGTGACAGATGATTAAGTCATGTGTCCAAGCTCAGGGACTTCCTGTTGTACACAGATGATGCTCCCTGGAGCACCCCGCTCCAATCCCTCTCCCTTTAACTTGTCCCAGTGTAACATATTCAGCCCAGACCAGGGAAAGCCCCGCTTATGTCATCAGCCTTGCCCAGGCCAACAGCCTAGAAAAGGTCCCCATACACCCCCGCAAAGGGCAGGGTGACACAGTTCACCCATATGGTACAGGCCAGCTGCCTGCCTTGCACTGTCTCCAGACCTGGGCCAGTGTCCAAACTACACAGCCAGGGCCCTGTGCTCAGAAGGGTCCCTAACACTTGCTTGAAGGCTCTGCTGCTTTAATCTTTTTTTTTTTTTTTTTTTTTTTTTTT
>NW_016107894.1:56426-61708 GCF_001604975.1 Cebus imitator | reverse complement strand
CTGTCACCCAGGCTGGAGTGCAATGGCGTGATCTTGCCTCACTGCAACCTCCACCTCCGGGGTTCAAGTGAGTCTCCTGCCTCAGCCTCCTAAGTAGATGGGATTACAGGTGCCCACTACCATGCCCAGTTTTTTACTTTTAGTAGAGACAGGATTTCACCATGTTGGTCAGGCTGGTCTCGAACTCCTGACCTCGTGATCCACCAGCCTCGGACTCCCAAAGTGCTGGGATTACAGGTGTGAGCCACTGCGCCCAGCCCACTTGAATCTTAATTTCTGAAAATTCTTGATTTTTGTTTTGTGTGAATCCATGCAAATTAAGTAGCAGTTCCTACTTCAGAGCCACTTAAGGAAGATTCTTCGGTGGCTGAAATAGGCCGGGATTTAAAGTAAGGACCTGGCCAGGCACAGAGCCCCGCCAACAGGGAGACCTTTCCCTTGCTCTAAAGTAACCCTCTCAGAGCCATTTCCTAATGGAGCCTGAAATAGCCTGGTGACATGCCCTCAACTGTTTTAATCACTGGCTGTCCCCCTCTTTAAGAGCGGGTGCATTTCATATAAGTGCATAATTAATACAAACAAGAGGGGCTGTGCCCATGGCCTGGGGTCCTGTCATGGGCATTCTGTGTTTGGGGTTCCTGGGAGGCACAGGACCCAGATCTGTCCTTAGAGTATGATAATAGACCACTCTTCAGTGCCCTGTCCTGAGCAGGACAAGACCCAGCAACCCTTTTGGTCAATGCCGGAACGTCTCCCAGGCATAAGCAATGGTGGCATTTGCAGGATGGCTGGCAGCACTTGGCTGGGCCAGCTGTGCCTCAGTGGCTCTGGCGGTTCAAACCCACAATGCAGCCAACTCACCCTGGGCTCCAACCAGCCTGGCTAACTGGGAACAGCCATTCCCAGCTGCACTCAGGCATCTGAAAGACCCTTCCTTTCCCATGAAGCCTCTTGCAGAGCTTCAGGAAGGAAGTGGAAACAGTAAGGGGAAACCACAAACCCATATAACTCTAATAGCATCACCTCTTGGTCCATGGGTGTCGGGGGAAGGTGCTTCCCGTGTTGAATTTTAACCTGACAGCACCCTGGTTGGGGTAGGAGCAATGCCATTTGCTCCATCTCACAAACAACATCGGATCAGCCCACCAAGAGATGAAGCCAGGGACTGAGACTGGCTAGGAAAGCCACGAGCGGGACCGACCGGGCCTCTCTGACTTTGGAGCCTCAGGGCAGGCTGTTGGTATCTGCACATCCCAGCCTAGTGTAGCCTGTGTAATCAGCCAGGGCTGAGGTTCTCTCTGCTGACAGAGCTTTCCCTCTTAAGGACACTGGTGGGGCTGTGGCCCTGTAAGATCATCTGTCCTGGGAACACTCTTTTCCAGAGAACTCCAATGAGGAAGAGAAAGTGGGTTTACTGACTGCTGTGAAAATAACTTTGTAGAAGTACGTAAGGACCCAACACTGCACTTATAATCAGACAGTTTGGGACTCTCCACTCTGAGAGCATCAACATTGGCCATCTTTTTCTTCTGTTTGGGTCTCAAACTGCCTCTGGAACCTTGTTTTGAAGCCTAAGTTTCCAGCCAGAACAAGTGCCCACACTCGGCTCTCTCAACCCCATGCCCCTGCCATAGCCAGGAAGGCTGAGGACAGAGTCTTTGCTCCCCTAGACAGAGCTGGCCATGACTGAAGGACCCTCAGAGGCAGGCAGAGCTCTCTATCATTTTTTGTCACTGTGTTGACAACCTTGGGAGCCGATTATGCTCCTTAAACCTTCTGGGAACGCTCAAGGCCCCCAGCACTGCAAAAAGTATTAAGTCAACTGACGTGAGACATGTTTTTCCAATTAGTTATAAACCACCCATGTTGGAGTTTTTGCAAAACTGGCAGGTTGCTTTCCCATTACCCAAGATTCCTCATTCATTCTTTCTGCATAAATAATTTCACAAGGTTTTCAAGTAAATTTGGTACTAAAGGCCCATGGCCATGGAATAAGCAGGACACTCACAGTGAAGTGCTAAAGCCAAAATCTTCTCTTCCATGTGCCATGCTATGAGAAAGGAGATGGCAAGTAACTTCCACCTACCAAACTTCCCTACCTCGGGCTTAAGACACACATCAACCGGTGCAACGTTTGTGTTGTGATATGCATTTTACTACATATGTGCATCTTTAAGATTTTTCCTGGCTGGGTGCAGTGGCTCACACCTGTGATCCCAGCACTTTGGGAGGCTGAGGTAGGTGCATCCTTTGAGGTCAGGAGTTTTAGTCAGCTTGGCCAACATGGCAAAACCCCTTCTCTACTAAAATTAGAAAAGTTAGCTGGGCATGGTGGTGCATGCCAGTAATCCCAGCTACTCGGGAGACTGAGGCAGGAGAATTGCTTGAAACGGGGAGGTGGAAACTGCAGTGAACCCAAGGTAGCACCCCTGCACTGCAGCCTAGGGGATCAGGAAGGGAAGTGACTCTCTCTCATAAATAAGTTAAGTAAGTTAAGTAAGTAAATAAATAAATAAATAAAAATAAAGTAGGCTGGGCACCGTGGCATCATGCTTATGATTCCAGCACTTTGGGAGGCAGAGGCGGGTGGATCAGGAGCTCAGGATTTCAAGACCAGCCTGGCAAAGATGGTGAAACCCCCATATATACTAAAAATACAAAAAATTAGACAGGTGTGGTGGTGGGCCCCGGTAATCCCAGCTACTCTGAGGCTGAGGGAGAGAATTACTTGAACCGGGGAGACAGAGGTTGCAATTAGCTAGATTGCACCATTGCACTCCAGCCTGGGCAACAGAGCTAGACTCCATCTCAAAATAAAATAAAGTAGATGGAGAGGCTGAGTGTGTGTGGTGGCCCATACCTGTAATCCCCGTGCTTTGGGAGGCTTAGGTGGGAGGATTGCTGGAGCCCAGGAGTTTGAGACCAGCCTGGGCAACATAGGGATACCCTGTCTCTACCCATCCCCTGCCACACACACACAAATTAAAAACATAGCCAAGTGTAGCGATGCCTACCTACTTGAGAGGCTGAGGTGGGAGGATTGCTTGAGCCCAGGAATTTGAGACAGGGTGAAACCATGTCTCACAAAGGAAAGCCTGAGGGTGCATGGCGAGCAAACTGAGTCAGAGCAGCAGGTTCCACTCCAGCTGATCTCTACAACCACTGAAGGAGCTGCTTTCCCTCCCACTTTCAATTTCGTGTATTTTTACACTACAAAACAAAGTGTAATTACTTAGAAGCATTCTAGGACAACATATATGTAGAATTTTATAAAAATTTTGCAATCACTTCTTTTCAACATTGTCACCTTTCAGATAAAGGAAACGACAACACGCCTCACTCCAGATACCAAATCAAAATTTTGGGAGGAATAGGCCCGAAAGTATATATTAAAAAATAAAACACAGGTTCGCATAATCCTCAACATGTGAGAACCACTGTGTTGGACAATAATGGAAAGTGCATTGTAATGAAGGAAGCACTTGGCCATGATGGTGCAAATGAGCACAGTGGGAAGGGATCTTTGAAGATGAGGCTGGAAGGTGGATGATTCAGAAGTGAGGTGCTTTGTATGCCACACTAAGGTATTTGAGTCCATAATGATGACAAAATCACTGAAGATTTTTAAATGAAGAAAGTGATGTGACTGGCTCTCTGCTTCCACAAAGGAAGGAATGGACACTGAATGTGCAGAGGCAGGTCAGGAGGCTGCCGTTCCAGTCCCCTTGAGAAAAGAAGGCAGCAAACCACATCACCATGTGTGTAGCTATGCAACAATGCTGCATGTTTTGCACATGTACCCCAGAACCTAAAGTGCAATAAAATTTTTTTTTAAAAAAGGAGGAGGCCTGGAGCTGCTAGAGGATGGAAGAGAGGACTGATTCAAAGAGTACTTGGGACTAGATCTGTCAGGACTGGTCGCCAGATGAGGGGGATTAAGAAATGGCAACGTTCATGGATGATGACAACCCTTATCAAGATTGGGAAATGCAGGGGGAGAGAGTAGTTCCAGGGGAGGAATGATTCCACCTTGGGTATGCTTAGTTTGAGTGCACCCAGGGACACGTGTGCACACGTCACATGCATTTTGGGAAGACTGGTCTGGAGCCATCAAGACAGATGTGAACCTGGAAGTAATGGGCACAGCTGAAGGAAAGCTATGGAAAGACAAGATGTAGGGCAGAATCCTAAAGACCTGCAAAGGACACATCCAAGGCCAAGCACCAAGAGCAACAGAGGATCAATCTTCTAAGAAGTGTAACAATGAGCAGAACTGGGGGGTGGGAGGTCAAGAAGCAGAGGTCACTGTCTCATGTAATAGGACAGAAAGTCCAAAGCCAGTCAACTGATTTGGCAATTGCAACTTTATTGATGACCTTAGTGACAGTCAAGAGGCAGAAAGCAACATTTTATAGATCAGGAGACTAGGTCTCGGTGCTTAAGTGACCTATGTAAAGTCATGAAGCTTAAAGTCATACATTTATCCGGTAACTGCCAGGTAACTGTACAGGAGATATGAAGATGTGGTTCTGAAAGAACAAGGGGAGGAAGTCAAAGACACAAAGCTGGAGTACAACTTATTAAATGCTAGCTAAAGCGAAGACCTAGGAGCAACCCAGAGGAAAAGCAGCCAATTCCCTGACCGGAAGCGGGTTGGTGGTGGGGATGGGGGTAGGGGGGCCTCCCAAAAGCATACCTGGCAGTGGGCCTTATAACTGAGCTGTGAAGGATAAGGACAGTCAGACCATGGCAGGGGCTCTAGGAAGAGGCAGCAGCATCAATCATAACAGGAAAAATTCTGTAAGTAGTTCAGATGGGGAAGTCAAAACTGTTACATCACCAGAAAAGATGGGAAGATACATACACCCAGACATTCAAATAACTGTTCTGAAAGGTCTTCAACATGAAACTTTCCCAAACAAAACATCTTATAATCATCCTTTTATGGGTGGGGAAGGCCTGAGGAGGCAAACGCACGCACGACAGAGAGAAACAGTGAGAGAACACAGGAGTGTACCTCCAAAATTGAAAGGGAAGTTTTTTGCCCTTAAGACTAACACAAAGGTATGGCTTATATGTGTGTGTGTGTATATGTATAAATTTATAATAAACAACTGTCACTACATTTCACAAAATCTAAGTTATCCTCAATGCTCATGTGAGATCAACCTCTGGGCTTTCCATCTTACAGAGTTTTCCTTTTAGCTCCAAAGTTGAACCTGATATTACCATTTTCTTATTTTTACTAAGGGTGCTTACACTTTAAAGTGTGGCTGAGAAAA
>NW_016107894.1:47317-56233 GCF_001604975.1 Cebus imitator | reverse complement strand
TGAGTAGCTGGGATTATAGGCATGCGCCACCATGCCCAGCTAATTTTTGTATTTTTAGTAGAGACGGGGTTTCACCATGTTGACCAGGATGGTCTCGATCTCTCGACCTCGTAATCCACCCGCCTCGGCCTCCCAAAGTGCTGGGATTACAGGCGTGAGCCACCGCGCCCGGCCTTCTCTAACCTTTTTATGCCTAATCTCTCTTACAGGAACATGAGAAGAAAGTTTCCGCCACGTTCAAAATCCCTATCAAACGATAAACTTCTACATAATTGAGCAATTTTCTGACACACTGAAAGCATATTGCTGTTCAATATGATAGCCTCTAGCACATGCCCAACAACTGTCACATATGCCCAACAAAAGCTTGTAAATTACCTCTACATCAGAATTAAGCATTCTACAAGAAGTCAAAAATTAATGTAATTTAAACTAAAAAGGCTTTAAGTTTCAAGATAGCTCAAAGTGATTACAACCTTCAACAAATCAATAAAAGCAGCCAAAAAAAAATCCATTATTATATCCACACCTCTACTGATGGAATACAAAATATATTCTAATGTTATCTTTTTAATAATATAAATGGATCTTGGATAACATACTTACAGTTTTAACTACTCCCTCCCAAGATGAATGGTGAATGGTCAGTCTTGGTCAGGCCCTGCTTTGATGGGAAGGGAGTGGGGAGGCATGAACCTGATGCCAAAGATCAAATTGCATATCAAAGTTTAAAATGCATACCATAATACACACTCTGATCATTAAGCAATTTTCTAAACAAATCTGCACTGTTCAATATAATAGCCGCTAGCCATATGGGGCCATGAGCACTTGTATGTGACTATTACAAATACAGGTGTGTTTTAAGTGCTAAATACACAACAGACTTGGAAAAAATAGTATAGACAGACAGAACAACCTTCAGTTTCAAGGGCCCTGTGCTGGAATCTATCTAAGTCTAGCTGTGTAATAATCACTCAGACAGCTAGTTAGAAATAGATTCTTGGATACTAGCTCCAAAGCTTTTTATTCTCCAAGTTTGAAATGGGAGTTGGGATTCTTTGTAAATTTCCCAGGCAAAACTCTGTGTAGCTATGTTTAGAAAACAAGTGTCCTCATCAACAAAGCTCTTGACCACAAACCAACCTCAAAGTTAACTGGAGAGGAAAGGGCCCAAAGGCAAAGGAAAGAACCACTTTTAAAATCTTTAAAACACAAATTAAACAGAAATAAGACACTATTATATACCCACCAGATTGCCCAATTTTTTAAGTCTCGCAATACCAAGACAGACTATGATGCAGAGCAATGAGATTTCTCACACATGGCCAAACACTACTTTAGAGAAAACCTCAGTATTTTCTTACAGTATTGAAAATAGTCCTATCCATGACCAACCACTCCAATACCCACATGTCTAACATGGGGTAGGAGATACATGTACAAGAATATTCAACACGATGTTGTTCATCATAGCCAAATGAGAAAAAAAATTAACAGCAAAATGGCTAAATATATAGTGGTATATCCACACAGTAAGAAACTACACAGAAAAATGAAAGTGAAAGAACTATAACTTCTTGCAAAAATATGAACTGAATTCAACACATAATGTTGTGCAGAAGAAACCATACATCTCTTGCATCAATTCAGAAGAATACATGATAACATATAAATCTATTTCACAGAAGTTCCATAAAGCAAGTAATAAACCATTTGTTTAGGAATACCTATAACATTGATAAAACTATAAAGAACATGAAAGTGATTGCCATTGAAGTCACTAGACTGTTGCCTATGAAAGGAGAGAACAGGTTACAATAGTGACACACAGAGAACCTTTGTGGGCTAGTAATATTCTACTTTTGCCCAGGGTGGTCACACAAATACTGGCTTTTTAGTATTTTGTTAAATCTTATGTATTAGTTATAGTAACACTAGGTAGTATAATAAATGGACTCAAAAAATATTTAATGGCTGTAATGAAAACAGAGGTTTATATAACTGTCCAAAGCAGATACCCCTCTCAAAGAGCTTCACTTGAATAAATGGAAAAGCACACCTTTCTTGGATAGGAAGACTTAGAATCATAAAGATGTTCATTTCTCCTTATTTTCATCATTAAGTCCATGCAATAAAAATGTCCATAGGCTTTTTCAAAACAAAATTATTTTAAAAATTAATAGAGAACTATAAACATGTGAGATAGCCAATAAATTTGTAATGAGGGTGGATTGATTGTCCTTACAGAGTCTAGAACAATTTTTTTTTTTTAAAGCTAGAATGATGAGCAGATAAATAGATCAATAAAATGTAACTGGAATTCCCAAGATAAATCCAAACACATAATGGGTATTCAGAATATTATAAATGTAGTATCTGAAGTGTTTTGAGTGTAACACAAAATTTGAAAGCAATTTTTAAAATTGGATATAATTCCATTACATAAATATAAAAAATTCCCTCATGGCAAAACACAGTAAGCAAAGTCAAAGGACAAATAAACTTAAAAGCAAGTGTAAGTCATACTGCCAAGAGCTAATTTCCTTAATGTATCTAAAGCTCCTACATATCAATAATAAAACAGTAATCATATAATACAAAAATAGGTAGCATACAGGAACACTGAACTCTCAGAAAAGGAACAAATGATTCATTCACATGAAAAGATGCCCAAACTCTGTAAGAGAAATCTAAGTTAAAAATCAGAATAAAATAACATTTTTACCAATCAGATAAACTCTAGTAGCATTCTGTACAGTTGAGTGTATAAGGAAGCAGACACACTAAAACCTTGTTGGTGGAGGTATATACTGATAAAATATTAATGGAGAACAATTTGGAAATGTGGGAGATGATGTATTTACATGTATGTATCAGGTACTTCAGCACTGATATAACGGGAAAAGTGGTGGGGACTACTAAAGCATGTTACATTCAGTCAATGGAGTGAATGCTCTACAGCCATCACAAAGAATCAGGCAGTCCCTTAAGTACCAAGATGAAGTGATGTTTTAGATACCCAGAGCAGCAGATCTTTTTCCTTATTGGCCTCACTACTGGTAGAGTCATCTTTGGTAAGGTAAATGCAGAACATCTAATTCAAGAATAAGACCTCCCATAAATACTGAAGAAGAATTCAGAGCTACCAATTGGGGAAAGAGCTTTTTATAAAACAGTGTAAAAATCTACAAATTGCCTAGAAATATAACATCCCGCAGAAAATTCTAACTAAAACCATCCAAAACTAAATTCCTTACTGCACTTGCACGCCAACATGTCTCATCATCCTACCAAATCTGCCTCTTTTCCTCCTAGATCTCCTATTTTACTTAATGCTGTCACTTCCACCCAGGTCCTCAAGCTACAAACAAAAACCTTCATTCATACTTTCTGGGTTCCCAAAATTTTTCAAATAATTTCTCTAAGTGCTTATATTCAATTGTCACTGGCCTATAAGTGTGACTTTCCCTTTAGATTGTGAGCTTCTTAAGGCTTGAGAACAACTTTATTCATCTATGCATTCATACCAATCCCTGAGTGGAAGACCTGGCTCCATATGTGCTTTTCATTCACTGGAAGAAAAAATGGGGGGGTGGGGGGAGAATCATGCCTCAATAGTTTGCTTAAAGTCAAGGAGAACAGACTAATAAAACAGTTCATATTTACCTTCCAAATTTCCTCTATTAATTGCTACTATTAGAAACCCTAACTACAAATGTAAAATAAATACAAGAAGCATAAAGACATCTTATTCAAATTCAGTAAGTATTTCCTGTGTAAGTACAATGGATGAACACAAATATGGTTGTCCCTGCACTCACAACAATTACAGGCCAGTAAGAGGACAATTAAATGAAGAACACAAATGACAGATTACTAAGTCTTACACGACGTAGAGAGCAAGCATCATGAGAACACCAAGTAGAGAGATTTATTTGACATTACGCTCTCAGGACTATTACTTGTCTCCTGAATTGTACGGCCAGTGGCACATTCTAATGCCACATAAACCAAACACACTCATCTTAGCCAGTGAGAAGCCCTGTTCTGCCAGGACAGGTCTATAGCCCTCAGATGCAACAGCCTCTATTCCTCCTCAAACAACCCCAGATAACAGCACAGAGAGCCCAGACATCCTTAAACTCCATGGTAAACTCATGATGTTAAAAACAGCCAGAGTGTGATTAACTCACAAATCCCCCAGTGTGTTCTCAGATCATCCACAGGAACCAAAAAACAGAGAACTTTTCCAAATGCACAGAAACAGAAGCAGGAAGCAAGTGATTTAATCAAGACACCACGGATATTAAAGGTAAGCATCTACTTACCACTTGAATGAGTGTTTGTCTCATTTTGATCTCTGTCTTAACCAACCATACAAAATTCCTATTAACTGAGAAAAAATTTATTATACTTCCTTGTGAAATCAGAAGTACTCGATTAACTGAATCCATAACTGCTAAATTATGAAACACAACTAAAGGCTAAACTATGAAGCTTCAGTTTTATTTCAGGCAACCTCCTAACACAATCCAGATAAAAAATAAAGCTCAACAACATACACACAGCCACCAAAAATCACAAGGAACACAGACACATAGAAAGCGTGGGCCTGCTTCCTGTCCACAACACTGTCAGGCTTTCTCTGGTAAATGAAAGCCAGGAGCTCATCCCTGAACAGGATGAAGGGGGATGAATACAAGAACAAGGAAGCCCTTCTATGAAGAGAGTTTGGAGTGTGTCTTTGTGCACATGTACTCACATTTTTAGTGTCTTAGGTTTGTCAAAGGAAGATAAATCTTGGGGCCTCTAAATCACTAAGCTAAAGGGAAAAGCTGAGCTGGGAACTGCATAGGGACAACCTACCTGTCACTGAGATAGATGCATAGCCAATTGCCTCCTTTGGAAAGGCTAATCAAAAACTCAAAGAATGTAAGCATTCCTCTCTCTTACCTATCTGTGACCCAGAAGCTCCTTCCAGCTTCAAGCCTCCTTCCTGCTTTGCTTCAAGTTGTCCTACCTTTCCTGACACAAGCATTGGACTTCTTACATATGTTGACTAATGTCTCACATCTCCCTAAAGTGTGTAAAACTAAGCTGTGTCCCAACCACCCTGGGCACATGTCGTCAGGACTTCTTGAGGCTGTCTCAGAAGCATGCATCCTCAAACTTGGCAAAATAAACTTTCTAAATTAACTGAGACCTGTCTCAAATTTTTGGGGTTACAAATGATACCAGCAAATCAGGAGACCTGAAAGGAAAAATAAGGTAGCGTAACTTCATTATGACTGAAAAATGAATCTGGTATATCCATACAATAGAATATTACTTAGCAAGTAAAAGGAAATGAACTATTGACACAGAAAACACCATGGATGAATCTCAAAATAATCACATTTAATGAAAAAAGCCAGAAAAAAAGAGTTCCTACTGTATGATTCTATTTATATAATATATAAATTAGAAAATAAAAAGTAATCTACAGTTACAAAAAGCTTATCAGTGGTTGCCTGTGGATCAGAGGCAGGAGGGAGACAGTACTGAAGGGTACAAAGAAACTGTTGGGATGACAAGTATGTCTATTATCTCTAGTGGTGACAGCTCTATGGCTGAATACCTATGTGAAAACATCTAACTTTACACTTCTAATATGTGCAGCTTGGGTATCACTTGACTCCTCAATAACGCTGTAAAAATTTTTTGATAAAAATAAGTTCACATTGACCACTATTCAGATTTACCTGAAACCTTACAAAATGAAGGAGATTATTTTCACTTTCAGAAGGATATTTGATTGCAGTTACATATCATGCTTTGTGGACAAGCAATTTCAGAATAAATATAGATGTCAAATACTTAAATGTCTGTATTTCTTCCTATTCATCCTTTTCATGATGTAAAAGAAGCTAAAGCATTTTACAAAAATTCCCATCACTTCAAGTTTCTTAGAGAGACTCTAAAATTCAACAAACATTTAACTTTTTGGAAAAGACAGGACCTTAAACACCATCCTATCCAACTTTCTCAATTTAAGGAAGTAAACTTAGCCCCTCCCCTTATAGGGCGTTCATCCAGTCTCATGGCTTTGAAGTCAGCTGTACATTGCCGACACCTACTTTGTCATTTTAATCTTGACCTCCCCATTGAACTACAAACATTTATTCAACTGCCCACTAAACCACCTCACTTCACTATCTCATAAGTATATAAAACCAATTGTGGCCAAAAGGTATCTTCTGGCCACCAACTTCTCACCAACTTCTCCTCCAATTTTCCCCATCTCAGTAATTGAACCATCACACATTCAGTTGCTCACCACCAACTTCTCCAATTTTCCCCATCTCAGTAATTGAACCATCACACATTCAGTTGCTCAACTGAAACCTAGGAATCAACTCTTGACTACTCATCTCCTGCCTCCCACATAGAATCCACACTTAACTTCTTAGCTCTGTCTGTAAATTGTATTGTCAAATCTGGCCCAGGACCCATCTACACAGCTACTATGGCTTCTTACCCAGACAACAGCTCTGAAAGTTCCCCATTTCCTCTTCTGCCTCTACCGATCAGTCACTACACAGTAGCCATAGTCATGAGACCATGAATCCCCAGACCTAGAACACTCTACAGACTTGCTGCCATCATTCAAGTGAAATCCCATCTCTTTATTCTGCCCTAAAAGATCAAGGCCCTTTTCACCTCTCTAGCCTCATCTACCACTATTTCTTCTCTGGATACATTCCAACATTTCATACTGACTGTATCCAACACACTAAACTCATTTCCACCCCAAAGCCAATTCTTCCCCACTTCCATACCTGGAATGCACACAGATACTTCACCATTCATATCTCAACTCAAATAACATCTTCAAAAGCTTCCCGGACCTCACAATCTATTGAAGAACCCCTGGTGAGAAGCTGGTAGTGAGGGGAATCAGGAGCACTTTGGCCACAATAAGTTTAGAAATTTATTATATATTTAAGTGAATATTTAACTTATCATAGACCCCATTTTACTGACTTGACAGTACTTATCACTATCTAAAATTATCTTGTAAAGTTCTTTACTTATTATATATGTGAATAAAATTCATTCATTCATTCATCCATTCATTCATTCCTGCTATGCCTATCAGAAGCATTCACCCAAATAAGAACTGTGATCCTTTCTTATTTTACTTGAAAGCATTCATTTCCACATGCCTGGTACTACTGGGTAAAAAGTACCCAGGTGCATTTTTTTTTAAAGTCTATTTTGATTCTTTTGTAATTCCTCAGTGTGATGATTGGGCTTCCACACTCAAACCTGAGTGAACCTTTTTATAACAACAGCACATTACCAGTCTGATGCTTAAAAATGAGGTCAATTTCAATTGTCCTATTCATTTTAAATGATTCCAAATCTCCTTCCCCAAACCTTTTTATCTCAACACATTACCTGTCTGATGTTTAAATTTGGATTTCCACTGTCCTATTAATTTTACAAGTCTTCAAATTATGCTCCTAAAGAACTGAAAAATTTGACTGCTGGCCTGCCGCATTATCATGAGATTTCTATTTGATATAATATCAACTTATCAATGTACAGGAATGTTGTTGATTTTGAGATTGCACTGCCTGTCACTAAAATAGTACACTTTTCAATAAGGATCAGGTCAATATAAAAAATATTTACTTTTAATGATTAAATTGGGATCTCTAATATCTTGCCTTTGGGATACTTAGCAAATAGTCACTTACATAATATACTATCTAAATGCACCAATTTCAACATTTTTAATTCCTTTATTTTCTTTTTTAGAATTTCAAAGCTTTCAGACACTGCTACCAAAAAAAATCACAATAGATTTTTTTACCTGGTTGTTGCACCTTATAAGTGATCTCATAGTAAATCATTAATCACTGGGATGTACATGTTATAAGGACAGAGATCTTTATCCAGTTTGTTCATTGTATCCCCCAGCACCTATTCCTGGCATACTATCAGCTTAAAATAATATGTGTTGTTAAACACCTGCAAGCACCTGTTTTATCTTATGGAGATCAGCATATTACTTCTAAATTTAGAGCATACTGCTGATATGTGTAATCTCTTCTTGCTATTGCTTGATACCATGAAAATATTAAGCATGATCTGAATAGCAATTCTACCTCACAAGTTCTTGACTTTCATGTTATGCAGTGATGTACGGCAAATGGGTGGCAAGAGATCAACATAGATTTTTGCATAAGGTCTGATTAACAGATTCTTTTACATCGTGCTGAGGAGGCAAGACTCATTATGGAGTCTGGATACATGGACTACTCTAGGGCTAGGGAGAAAGCCACCGATAGAAGACCATCTGTCTGTGCATGGGAGTATCAAATTTTATACTTTTGCCAAGGTGAATGTTAAATAGCGCTACAGGGCTGATAATGAACGTTGCCATAATAAAGTCATCAGAAGCAACAATTGTGACTCCTAGAAAAGCGGCTCAGTTTTGGTGTGCTGCACGTAATTTGTACTAATGAAAATTAAATTAGTCAATTTCATGAACAATCATTCATGAATAATCAAGATTATTCCTGAAACATTACCCTTGCCCTCACATTTCTAAGAAAAAAGCAGCAGAGATACAACTAGTTTGCTGGGAACTACATATAACACAGTGAACACAAGTAGGAATGTGTGTCATCTGAATGCCACCTATCGTGTCAAAGTAGGCTGACACTGCAGATGAGAAGCAAGCAGCTCTCTACCACCTAATAAATCCTAAACACAAATCACTGTTCCAACTTCAACCAAGTAGCCTCTGGCATTTATAATCTGTTTCTTTTTTATTTTTATTTATTTATTTTTTTTGAGACAGAGTTTCGCTCTTGTTACCCAGGCTGGAGTGCAATGGCGCGATCTCGGCTCACCGCAACCTCC
>NW_016107894.1:39115-47102 GCF_001604975.1 Cebus imitator | reverse complement strand
GCCTGGCCCACCTGTTTCTTATATTAAAATAAGAATAATCCCTGTCTAGATTTGTAAATAATAAAATTTATCAAGAAAAAGAATAATAAACATAATTCTGATTCTTTGACCAACATGGTCTGCCTACCTGGTTGGACTGAGGGGAGCAGGTTCAGAACCCACTGGGAAAGCTCCAATACAAGGGAAGACGGCAAGTAAACAGGCCATTATTTAACAAACAAAACAGCCTTTTCTAAAATATACATTATGCCACTTCGCACCCACCAAGATGCCTATAATCAAAAAGATATTAAGTATTGACAAGAATGTAAAGAAACTGGAACCCTCACACACTGCTGATGACAATGTAAAATGATACAGTCACTTTGGAAAACAGTTCCTCAAAATGTTAGGTATAGTTATCATATAAGCCGGCATTCCACTCCTAGGTATTCACACAAAAGAACTAAAAACAGATCTACACAAAAGCTTCTACACAAGTGTTCATAGCAGCGTTTTTCTTAATTGCAAAAATGTGCAAACAACCCAAATGTCCAACAGACAAATAAAATGTGGCATATATCTATATAATTGAATAATATTTAGCAATTAATAAAAAATGCATGATGATATGCAAAGATAGATAAACCTTGAAAACATGCTAATGAAAGAAGTCAGACACAAAGACCACAAGTCATTCATTGCAGTTACGTAAAGTGTCTAGAATAGGCAAATCTAGAGGGACAGAAAGTAGATGAGTGGTTGCTTAAGGCCGAGATATTTGGAAAAAATAGGGAGTGACTGTGAATGGGTACCAGGTTCCTTTTTGCGATGAAAGTGTTACAGATTAGACAGTGGTGATAGCTGTACAACTGTGAATACATTCAAACCATTGAACTGTACACTTTAAATGGATGAGTCCTATGGTATGTGAACTACATCTTGATAAAGCTATTAAAATATACTGTGCATTATCTTTAGATAATTATAGCCTCCAACCATCAAATGACATGTCTTATCAAGATGAAGTATGGACATGTTGTCACCCCAACAGCTACATTCCATATAGTTCAGAAAGCCCTCTCACAGCCCCCAGTCCCCATGACCATGAGTATTCCCCAGGGCATTACTGCTAGAGATCCCAGAGAAGACGCTTTCTCTTCCTAGGATCACAGGTGGAGCTGGGTTCAACTGGGGCTGCTCCTGTGACAAGAGAGAACGGGCCAACACTCTAAGAAAAGCAGAATGAGAGAGGGAGTGGGGCAGTGGGATAAAGAAGGAGGGGGAAAGAGGAAGGTGAGAAAGGAGGAGACACAGAGAGGAAGAGCACAGTAATTATTGTTGAAGCATCTGCATCCAGCCATGCTGGCTAGCTTAAAGTGGGTTTCTGTGATTTGCTTTTAGGAGAGTCTTAATATGTTACTTCACTACAAACTCTTTCCCTACTTAACTGATAAACTTTCCAAGGTTATATACACAAGTAAAACTAAATCCTGGGACATAAAAAGACATATGAAACATTGGAAAGAGCACACAGCTCAGTGGTTAAATGAAGTCAGACAGACTTAGATTCAAATGTGAGTCCCAGGCTTGCCTAAGTGACCTTGGGTACACACAATTTAACTTCCCCAAATCTTAGTTGCCACTTCTGTAAAATGGGAGCTCTAGGTTTGGTTTTCTTATAGACAGGCCACTGTCCACATTAAATGAAATAACTCATGGCAGGGTCTCAATACAGTACCTGGCATATGAAAACACAACAATATGACCCACCATTATTAGTGCTAAACTCATCATTTATCACAGATATATTTAGAGCATAAAAAAGTATTGTTTTAAAGCAAAGATAGTATGAATAAGACTAGTAGGTAAAAGCCAGAGAAAACTGTACCATGCTTCACAAAAAAATACTTCTCATTCATTTGGAGAGCACTATTTTTAAGACATGTTAGAAACTAAAGCTAGTAATGGTAAACACAACAGCCAGAACCAAAAATGCTCATTCATCAAAATCAATTCTGGCTCTCAGCTAACCTTGCCCAATACATACTTTGGTCAGAGTTATTTCTTCTTAGTCTTCAGTCTGCAATCACTTTTGGAAACCAATCACCACTTGCAAATAGACAGCTTTAGACAACCATTTAGATCGCTAAGCTTTCTGTTCTTCTACAACACTGCATATTATTGCATCCACATGAGAGAATTCCCTCCACTCATCTACTACACATAGATATCACTAACTTGGCTCAGACACAAGTCCTTTCCAAAAGTGACCTTGTGATCACCCAGTTTTGAGTTCATTCATTCATTCAATAAAGACTTAGTGAGAACCTTCTATGTGCAAGGTACTGTACTAGGTATCAGAGATGCAGAGAATAAAAGAGATACCTCTTCTCTGTGTTCTCATGAGGACCTGTTGCCTCCTCATCACAACACTGATCACACTGATTACTGATTTCCTAATTACTTCTCTGCAACCCCTACAGAGAATCTAAGCAACCTGAGGTCAGGCACCATAGCAAATCTGATTTGCACTGTATCACATTATTTTGAATAAGTCATGGAAAAAAATTGAAGCAGAATGAGGTGTCACCAAAATATAGCCACAGTATAGCTATTTGCATGGTCAGAGACTCATGCAGAGCAAACTCTGAAGTGTGTAGTGACACAGACTTTACAGGTCACTGAGTCTCCTATCAGTGATGAATATAGCTTGCCCCCTGAGATCTTGGCTACATCTAGAGCTTGATCCAAAGTATATGATACAGATATAACATTATATGATACAGATGTAAAATATGCTTTTTATAAATATTTGTAATAGATTGTCTTTTTATTGAAAATATGTCTATATAAGGTAAGGAAGAATAAAACTGCACATAGATTAGTTAAAACAGAATTTCTTAGATGAAATGCACCAATTCCAGAAAAAACACAACTGCAACTCATCCAATATGAATTTAAATAGACCTGTAACTGTTAAGAAAACTGACTTTGTAATTTAAAATCTCATAAACATCTCTAGGCCAGTGAGGTGTGCTGGCTTACACCTGTAATTCCAGCACTTTGGGAGGCCGAGGTGGGTGGATCACCTGAGGTCAGGAGTTCAAGACCACTCTGGCAAACATGGTGAAACCCATGTCTACTCAAAATACAAAATATTAGCTGGGCCTGGTGGTGGGTACCTGTAATCCCAGCTACTCAGGAGGCTGAGGCAGGAGAATCCTTGAACCCACGAGGTGGAGGCTGCAATGAGCCAATTTCATGCCATTGCACTCCAGCCTAGGCAACAAGAGCAAAACTCCATCCCAAAAACCAAAAAACAAAACAAAACAAAACAAACCCATGAAAACAAACAAACAAAAAAATACCAACCTCAGCCTAGATGGTTTTACTGAAAAATTCTATCAAATTTTTAAAAAATAATTAACACTGGTTTTATACAATCCCTCCCAGAAAATAGAAGAGGAACGAATACATCTCAATTCAATAAAGGGAGTGGTCTAGATGTAAGGAGACTAAGAGTTTAGAACTAAATGCAACCTGTAATTCCAAACTTGATCCTGCTGTTAAACAGAATTTGATGAGATAAGCAGTAAAGCTTGAATGAAGTTGAAGATGTGATAATAGAAATGTATTAATTTTCTAATTTTGATGGTCATTTTGATAATACACAGAAGAATGTCCTTTTCTTAGAAAATGCCACTAAAATATTTGGAAGCAATGGGTCAAGTCAGCAACTTATTATCAAATGGTTCAGGGAAAAGCAAAGGTTATCTGAATTGTACTGATAACCTTCCTGTAAATTTAATCTTGTTTTAAAACAAAGAAAAAATATTTCTTAAAAATATAGGAGGCTATCTTTATGATCTCAGGATACAGAAGAATTTCCTAAACTAGCTAAAAAAAACAAAACAAAACATTGCAAATATTAATGTTATAAATTCAGTCACATGAATATTAAGAAATTTATAAATGAAACATTATTCAGCTTTTCAAAAAAAATTCTGGCTTTTATGAGTCATATAACATATGTGTGACAACACAGAACCCTGAAAACACACTAACTCAGATATGTCACTCACAAAAAGACAAACGCTGCAAGTTTCCACTTACATGAAGTATCTAGAATAGTCAAATTCATAGAAACAAAATGCCAGCTGCTGGGCCTGGGGGAAATAGAGAGTTGATTAATTAATATACAGTTTCAGTTCTGTAAGATGAAAAAGTGGAGATCTAGCACTCAGTGTTGCAAATACACTCATCACTACTGAACTACCCACTTAAAGATGGTTAAGATGGCAAATTTCATTATTACCACATACATATATACATTTGTGGATAACACTTGAAGAAAGGAAATGGTTAATACAATATTGCAGAAATCTCTCCTCTCTGGGATGTGAGCTGAAAAGGGCACACAAGGAACTTAAAAAATCTTTTCTTTAAGTTCAAGTACAAGTGGTTTTCATCATCCTCTAAAAGGATAAGCTCTTGCAAGTCTAATTTTTAAAATCAACTCCCCAGGAAAGGGAAGATGTGCCAGTACAAAAGCTCTAAAAATAAAGAACTAAAGGACGGGGAAGGCGAAAGGAAAGAACCACGAATTCTCTCAGTATTATTAACTTTAAAGTCTGTTTTCTAAATAATAAAGTATCAATTTCTGTACAACAACTTAAAGTTGTAAATGGTACTGCTCAAACTAGATGTAACTTTATGTAATTACCACGTATCTTTTTAAAATAAGGAGCCAAATAAGATCAATCCCTCAGCCTCCCTATATTGCTCACCACAACAGAGGAGTCAGACAGGACAGTGGCAGTCCTCAGTGGTCCGAACAAGGGGAAGCAGAAAGAGGCACTGAGGGCCAGTGTTCTGCCTCGAGAAAGCAGAAGCTGGCGGCTACACAGTATACAGCTTGTTCAGAGGCCTTCCAGTTCGGACTGGTTTCCTGCTATGAAAAAAAAAGAAGGTAAGGCTCACAAGTATATCCACAAGGTTCCTTATGGGGGTGGGGGGGGAGAAATTAAAATGTCTAATTCTTCTTCTCGATAGCTTTAAAATATGCAAATCAAATACTGAGATTTCTACGGTCTACTGGCTCTATCAGCTGGGACTCAGGTCAGATACAGACAGGTCACTGATGCTGACTGAAAATCACCTATATTTTACTCTCATTTTTATTTGCAATGCTTTAAAAATAAGTTTGATAAAAATGTTTCTCATCATTCTACTCAAAATACCACTGGGTCTTTATTCTATCAAATGAAATTACTACTCTGAAAAACACAATGGAATTCTTTCAAGTTAAAATGTGCAGCCTCCAAGGAGAATCTTGAGGCCTGCCCTATACCCTGAACTCCAGATTCACATCTTCAGTGTTCTTCACATTTCCACTTCAAAGTCTAGCCAGCATCTGAAACTTAACACAGTCGAAAGCAGCATCTTTCATATCCACCCTTTCTCACATTCCAACATCCATTTCTCTTTCAGGCTGGTGTAAAAGGCTGTCACACTTACCTTCCACTGAGCTGTTAACACTTAAACTGTCCATGGGCCTCAAAGCTAAAAGAGCACCGATTGTACCACTCCTTCTGGGGCCTCAGGGCCTGCACAGAGTTTTCCTCCTCCTGGTGTGTATGAGGTGGGCATAGAACGTGTGTGGTGTGTGTGCTGCATATGGGTTAAGTGTGTGGGATGTGTGAGGTGGGCATGGTGTATAATGTAGTGTATGGTGTGAGGTGGGTATATGTGTGCTGTGTATGGTGTGTATGGAGTATGGGTGTGGTGTGTCTGAGGTGGGCATGGTTTGTGTGTGGTGTGTGTGTGTGCTGTATATGGGTTAAGCATGTGGAGTGTGTGAGGTGGGCATAATATGTACGTAGTGTGTGGTGTGTGAGGTGGGTAGATATGTTGTATATGGTGTGTGGAATGTGGTGTGTGGTACAGGTGATGCAATATGTACTTGGAGTGTGGTGTGCTGTGTATGTGGTACTTTTGAAGTGTTTGTGTGCTGTGTATGAAATGCATGTGGTGTGAAATGTATATGGTGTATGCATGGTATGTGGTGAGTGGTATGTGTGTTGCGTGTGTGGTGTATGTGTGCGGTATGTGGTAAGTGTGATGAGTGCATGATGTATAGAAGTGTGTGTATTATGTTTGTGAAGTGGACATGATGTGTGTGGTGTATAAGGGGTGTGTGTGGTGTCTGTGATGTGAGTTTAATGTGTGTGGTGTCTGGTGTACATAGGTTAAGCGCATGGTGTGTGTGAGGTGGGCAGGGTATATATATGGTGTGTGGTGTGTGAGATGGATATATGTGTGTGGTGTCTGTGTATATAGTGTATATGGGTTAAGTCTGGTGTGTGAGAGGTGGGTATGATATGTGTGTACTGTATGTGAGGGGAGTATGACATGGGTGTGGTATGTGTAGTGTATATGGGCTAAGTGTGTGGTGTGTGTGAGGTGGATATGTGTGTTGTGTGTGGCGTGTATGGGGTATGTGTGTGAAGTGGGTGTGATACATGTGTGGCGTGTCAGGTGGGTATATGTGTGTGGTGTGTGTGAGGTGGGCATGTTATGCATGCTGTGTGTGGTATCTATGGGTTAAGTGTGTGGTTTGTGTGACATAGGCATGGTATATATGTGGTGTGTGAGGTGGGTATGTTTGTTGTGTGTGACATGTATGGGGTATGTGTATGAAATGAGTATGATACATGTGTGGGGTATGAGGTGGCTATGATATGCGTTCTGTGTATGGTGTTTATGGGTTAAGTGTGTGGTGTGTGTGAGGTGAACATGGTATATATGTGGTATGTAAGGTGTGTATGTGTGTTGTGTGTGGCATGTATGGGGTATATGAGGTGGGTATGATATGAGTATGGGGTTTGTGTGTGAGGTGGGAATGATGTGTGAGGTATACATGGGTTAACTCTGTGGAGTGTGAGGTGGGCATGGTTTATAAGTGTTATGTGGTGTGTGAGGTGTCTGTATATGTGTTGTGTGTGGCGTGTATGGTGTGTGTGTGTGGTGTGAGGTGGATGTAATATGTTCCTGGTGTGTCAAATGGGTATGATATATGTATGCTGTATGTGAGGTGGTTATACTATGTGTGTGGTGTATGTTGTGTCTCTGTACAAATTCAATGTGTGGGGAGTGTGAAGTGGGCATTGTGTGTAACACAGTGTATGGTGTGAGGTGGGTGTATGTGTGTTGTGTATGGTGTGTATCGTGTATGTGTGTGGTGTAAGGTGGGCATGGTATATGTGAGGTACCTGTACATATGTGTACACATACATACCTTTGCACTGCAGAGGATAGGCAGGCCGGCAGCCTGGGACACACAGCAGTGACCAGTTCAGCCAAGGCAGGGCTCAGGGCAGGAGTGGCCAGGTCCCTGGAAGCTCAGGATCTTGGATGCACTGAGAGCCTAGGAGGAGAGAACAAGCTGTGTCGCCATCTCCACCCAAGTTCATCACTGACATGAACCTATAAGCTGCACTGAAACTGTTCTACCACTGATTAGAATTAGAAACATGGACGGATCCAAGATGGCCGATTAGGAGCAGCTCAGTTTGCAGCTCCCAGCAAAAGTGGGGAGGGTGAGTGGACACCACATTTCCAGACGGATTTTTATTGCCCACAGACCAGGAGATTCCCAGGGGTAGGAGTCCCACAGCTCACCAGCGTGGCTGTTTTGGCAGGCACGGCTGTTTTGGCCAGAGCAGCTGCTTTGGCTGGCGCCCCAGTGCAGCAGTTCTCTGTACAAAATACATGGGTCCAGGCGCTGTTTAAGCTGGCGACTGGAGCTCCAGGGAGGCAGAGTTACCCATTCATCTGATTAAAAAGGGGACTGAAACGGGGAGCCAGGCCAGGAGATTCCTGGGCAAAAAAGTGCCATGAATTTCAGTGCAGCTGTTTCAGCCGGCACAGTGGGTCACCGCACAGGAAATCACACAGATCCTGGCGCCTTTTCAACAGGCAACTGGAACACCTGGGAGACAGTTGA
>NW_016107894.1:37358-38835 GCF_001604975.1 Cebus imitator | reverse complement strand
CGAATCTCAGTGCCGCTGTTTAAGCCAGTGCGGTGACTTGCCACAGGGGAAAACACAGACCGTGGTGCCTCTTCAACAGACTACTGGAACAAAAAAGAAAAAAAAAAAAAAGGCCCTGAGGCAAGGAACCAGGGGATCAGGCTCGGCTGGTCCCACCCCCACAAAAGAACAGCAATCAGAAACTCTCTGGATTGAGAGTTTCACAGCAAGCACAGGTGAACCCAGGACGTTACAGCACTGTGGGGGAGGGGTGTCCGCCATTACCGAGGCACTCCACCACTATGGAAGTAGTCTGCCATTGCTGAGGCAGTCCACCATTACAGAGAGAGTCTGCCATTATAGAGGTGGGCTGCCATTGCTGAGGCAGTTCTAACTATACCCGTATCAACAGGACTGCAGGGAAGTTCACAAGGCAGCTGGATGGAGCCCACAGCAGCTCAGCAAAGCCTCTGCAGGCAGGCAGT
Source organism: Cebus imitator (assembly GCF_001604975.1). Taxonomy (NCBI): domain Eukaryota; kingdom Metazoa; phylum Chordata; class Mammalia; order Primates; family Cebidae; genus Cebus; species Cebus imitator. The sequence continues at coordinate 38,371 of NW_016107894.1, read as the reverse complement.
GACTAGGCTGCCTCCCCACTGAAAAGAGCAGCCCTGAAAAAAGAAAGCAGCACAACAGAAACTCATAAATAAAGCCCTAACTCCCTGGGAGAGAGCACCTGGGAAAAAAAAAGTAGGGAGGTTTATGACTTCTGCTGCAGCAGACAAACGTACCCTCCCAGCAGCTCTGAATGAACAGCGGAGCTCACAGCATAGCACTTGGGCTCCTATAAAGGACAGACTGTCTCCTCAAGCAGCTCCCTGACCCCCGTATATCCAAAGAGTCACCTCATAAAAAAGAGCTCAGATTGACATCAGGTGGGTATCTTTCAGGGACAAAGATAGCAGAAGAAGAAACTGGCAGCAACCCTTACTGTTCTGCAGCTGCTGCAGGTGATACTGAGGAAATCAGGGCCTGGAGTGGACCTGAGCAATCCTACAGCAGAGGGTCCAAACTGGTAGCAGGAAAACTAAGAAAGAGAAAGGAATAACTTCATCATCAACAAACTGGACGTCCACTCAGAGACCCAATCTGAAAGTCAACAACCACAAAGATGACATGTGGATAAATCCATAAAGATGGAAGAAACCAGTGCAAAAAGGATGAAAACACCCAAAACCAGAACCCCTCTCCTCCTAAAAGTGATCACAACTCCTCACCAGCAAGGGAACAAGGCTGGATGGAGAATGAGTGTGATGAATTGACAGAGTCAGGCTTCAGAAGGTGAGTATTAAGAAACTTCTGTGAGCTAAAAGAACACGTTCTAACCCAATGCAAAAAAAATTAGAACACTGAAAAAAGATTTGATGAAATGTTAATGGGAATAAACAACTTAGAGAGGAATATAAGTGAATTGATGGAGCTGAAAAACACAACATGAGAACTTGGTGAAGCTTACACAAGTTTCAACAGTGGAATTGACGAAGCAGAATAAAGAATATCAGAGGTCGAAGATCAACTCAATGAAATAAAACAAGAAGGCAAGATTAGAGAAAAAAGGGTAAAAAGGAATGAACAAAGTCTCCAAGAAATA
>NW_016107894.1:32678-35488 GCF_001604975.1 Cebus imitator | reverse complement strand
TAACAAGGTCTGAAGTTGAGGCAGCAATTCACAGCCTACCACCTAAAAAAAGCCCAGGTCCAGATGGACTCACAGCCAAATTCTGCCAGACATACAAAGAGGAGCTGGTACCATTCCTTCTGAAACTACTCCAAACAATCCAAAAAGAGGGAATACTTCCCAAATCATTTTATGAGACCAACATCATCCTGATACCAAAACCTGGCAGAGACTCAGCAAGAAAAGAAAATTTCAGGCCAATATCCATGATGAACATAGATGCAAAAGTCTTCAATAAAATACTGGCAAACCGATTGCAACAGCCCATCAAAAACTTATCCACCATGATCAAGTAGGCTTCATCCCAAGGATGCAAGGCTGGTTCAACATATGCAAGTCTATAAATGTAATTAACCACATAAACAGAACCAAAGACAAAAACCATATGATAATCTCAAATGATGCAGGGAATGCCTTTGACAAAATTTAACAGCGTTTATGCTAAAAACCCTCAATAAACTAGTTATTGACGGAACGTATCTCAAAATAATAAAAGCTATTTACGACAAACCAACAGCCAGTATCATACTGAATGGGCAAAAACTGGAAGCATTCCCTTTGAAACCTGGCACTAGACAAGGATGTCCTCTCTCACCACTCCTATTCGATATAGTATTGGAAGCTCCAGCCAGAGCAATCAGGCAAGAAAAAAAAATAAAGAGTATTCAAATAGGAAAGTAGGAAGTCAAATTGTCTCTATTTGCAGACGACATGATTGTATATCTAGAAAACCCCATCATCTCAGCCCAAAATCTCCTGAAACTGATAAGCAACTTCAGCAAAGTCTCACGATACAAAATCAGTGTGCAAAAATCCCAAGCATTCCTATACACCAATAACAGACTTAAAGAGAGCCACATCAAGAACGAAGTGCCATTCACAATTGCTACAAAGAGAATAAAATACCTGGGAATACAACTAACAAAGAATGTAAAGGACCTCTTCAAGGAGAACTACAAACCACTGCTCTGGTTAGGAAGGATCAATGTCATGAAAATGGCCATATTGCCCAAAGTAATTTACAGATTCAACCCTATCCCCATCAAGCTACCAATGACTTTCTTCACAGAACTGGAAAAAGCCACCTTAAACTTCATATGGAACCAAAAGAGAGCCCAAATAGCCAAGTCAATTCTAAGCAAAAAGTACAAAGCAGAAAGCACCACACTACCAGACTTCAAACTATACTACAAGGCTACAGTAATCAAAACAGCATGGTACTGGTACCAAAACAGAGATATAGACCAGTGGAACAGAAAAGAGGCCTTGGAGGCAACACCACACACCTACAACCATCTGATCTTTGAAAAACTTGACAAAAACAAACAATGGGGAAAGGGGTCCCTGTTTAATAAATGGTGTTGGGAAAACTGGCTAGCCATGTGCAGAAGGCAGAAACTGGACCCCTGCCTGACACCTTACATTGAAATTAACTCCAGATGGATTAAAGACTTAAACATAAGACCTAACACCATAAAAACCCTCGAAGAAAACTTAGGCAAAACCATTCAGGACATAGGCAAAGGCAAGGACTTCATGACCAAAACGCCAAAAGCATTGGCAACAAAAGCCAAAATAGACAAGTGGAACCTAAACAAACTCCACAGCTTCTGCACGGCAAAAGAAACAGTCATTACAGTGAATCGGCAACCTACAGAATGGGAAAAAATTTTTGCAGTCTACCCATCTGACAAAGGGCTGATATTCAGAATATACAAAGAAGTAAAACAGATTTACAAGAAAAATACAAGCAAGCCCATTCAAAAGTGGGCAAAGGACATGAACAGAACTTTACAAAAGAAGACATACATGAAGCCAACAAACATGAAAAAATGCTCATAATCACTGGTCATTAGAGAAATGCAAATCAAAACTACATTGAGATACCACCTTACGCCAGTTAGAATGGCGATCATTAAAAAATCTGGAGACAACAGATGCTGGAGAAGATGTGGAGAATTAGGAACACTTTTACACTGTTGGTGGGAGTGTAAATTAGTTCAACCATTGGGAAGACAGTGTGGTGATTCCTTCAGAACCTAGAAATAGAAATTCCATTTGACCAAGCAATCCTATTACTGGGTATATATCCAAAGGATTATAAATCGTTCTACTATAAGGACACATGCACACGATTGTTGATTGCAGCACTGTTTACAATATCAAAGACCTGGAACCAACTCAAATGCCCATTGATGATAGACTGGACAGGGAAAATGTGGCACATAAACACCATGGAATACTATGCAGCCATCAAAAATGATGAGTTCATGTCCTTTGTAGAAACATGGATGAACCTGGAAACCATCATTTGCAGCAAACTGACACAAGAACAGAAAATCAAACACCACATGTTCTCACTCATAGGTGGGTTTTGAACAATGAGAATACATGGACACAGGGAGGGGAGCATCACACACTGGGATCTGTAGCGGGGAAATAGGGGAGGGACAGTGGTGGGTGGGGAGAGAGAGCATGGGGAGAAATGCCAGATATAGGTGATGGGGAGGGAGGCAGCACATCACATTGCCATGTGTGTACCTATGCAACAAACTTGCATGTTCTTCACATGTACCCCAAAACCTAAAATGCAATAAAAATAAAAATTAAAATAAATAAATAAAAAGAAGGTTGGGCCAGGCACCATGGCTCACACTTATAATCCCAGTATTTTGGGTGGCTGAAGCCGGTGGATCACGAGGTCAAGAGATCAAGACCATCCTTGCCAAAATGATGAAACCCCATCTCTACTAAAAATACAAAAAATTAGC
>NW_016107894.1:29983-32008 GCF_001604975.1 Cebus imitator | reverse complement strand
TTTTTTAACTTATTATTTGTTTATTTTAGAGATAAGATCTCACTCTGTTGCCCAGGCTGGAGTACAGTGGCACAATTTTGGCTCATTGCAACCTCTGCCTCCTGGGCTGAAGCAACCCTGGATGAATAGACATAAGACTGAGTCTGAAGTGCCAGCCCTGGATCCATTCCTATACGGCTATGCTATTGGGAGCAAGTTCATCTCTTTGGGAATGAGCTCAGGGTACTCAGATCACCACTTGCCAGACACCGGTGCTCTCTCTGGATGTCCCACCTGGCCTGTGCACCCACCTTGTGGCTGAAGGCTGGGATGTGTGTGCAGTGGAGCTCGTGGCCCAGCTCCAGCTTGTAGGCGCCATCTGAGCCGTTCTCTGCAGCCTCTGGCCAGTGTCGCACTAGTGCGCTGGCTGCTTTGCCTGAGCTGTGAGGATCGATCAACGGACCCCTGCCCTTCTCTGCCAAGCAGCCCTCCACCAGGGCTCCAAGAGGACGAGGGCCCGGCCCAGCCTGACCTCAGCCATGTTCCCCTGGCCCTGTGGTCGGCTTTACCTGTCACTCCATTAGAACCTGTCACTTCATCAGTGAGGTGACTTCACCTGTCACTCCATTAGAACATGTCACTTTGCCTGTCACTCCATTAGTCCATGGAGAAGTCTTAAGAGATGGATGAATTCCCCTCAACAGACACTCCTTTTTTTTTAATGAGCAGGTACTAAGTCCTACTCAGAGCCCATAGAATGACTAATGGAAAATCCTGTGGTGACAGCATATCTTACCCTGCAGAGCCACAGCTACGAGAAACAGGGCAGGCTCTGCCACCTCCATCTGCCACACAGTCAGGCATGTGGTGCCTTACCCAGGAGGCTGCACTGGATCCTCAGGGAGTTGGTCCAGAGCTGGCCCCGCTGCTGCAGGCCAATGGCATGCAGCCCCGCCAGCCCTGGCACGAAGAGCTTGGCACCCAGGGCAGCCACCCAGCGTCTATCCTCCTTCCTTTCCAGCAGTGCTGCAGGGACAGAGAGCAGGCAGGAGAAAGGGTCAGTCCCCAGGGACCAAAACCCCCAGTACCAGGCAAAGAGGGGACTCGGGATACCCCAGGGACCTTGGGGTTGGGGGGCTCCTTGAAGAGCCAACACCTCTGCCCTGCACAGCAGCCCACAGACAGGCCTGATCATGGCTCACTGCAGCCTTGACTTCCCAGGCTCAATCGATCCTCCCACCTCAGCCTCCCAAGTAGCTGGAACTACAGACATGTGCCACCACCTTGGCTAATTTTGCATATAAATACATATACACATATTTTTTGTAGAAACAGGGGTCTCACTGTGTTTCCCAGACTGGTCTTGAACTCCTGGACTCAAGCAATCCTCCTGCCTTGGCTTCCCAAAGTGCTAAGATTATAGGCATGGGACACTGTGCTTGGCCCAAGGGTAAAGTAGAATGAGGCCAGGTTCAGTGGCTCATGCCTGTAATCCCAGCACTTTGGGATGCCAAGGTAGGCAGATTTCCTGAGGTCAGGAGTTCGAGACCAGCCTGGCCAACATAGCAAAACAGTGTCTCTACTAGAAATACAAAACAAAACAAAAAAACCAAGTATGGTGGTGGGCACCTGTAATCCCAGTTACACAGGAGGCTGAGGCAGGAGAATCACTTGAACCCAGGAGGCAGAGGCTGCAGTGAGCCAAGATTGCACCATTGCATCCAGTCCCAGCAACACTGTGAGACTCTGTCTCAAAAAAAAAAAAAAAAAGTAGAATGAAACAAAATAACAAAATCAAATAGGACAGATGACAAAAGAATTAACCACACACTATGGGTTGTTGGGTAAATTTCTGAAGCTTCTGCTTCTGCAACACTGAAGGTCATCCAGAACACACAGGTGGAAATGGGCCAGCTGTTATGACTCCCAAACACCCACATGAGGTGATCAACAGCCACCGCTCCAAGTGCCCCCAGCCCCAGCTCCTGTCCTTACCTTGAAATCTTTCAGAACCCATTAAGTGGCACACCCAGGCGCCACCGCCCC
>NW_016107894.1:26295-29241 GCF_001604975.1 Cebus imitator | reverse complement strand
ATCCTTCCCCAGTTTTTGATTTTTCTTGAGACGGAGTCTCACTCTGTCACCCAGGCTGGAGTGCAGTGGTGGGATCCTGGTTCAATGCAATCTTCATCTCCAGGGTTCAAGTGATTCTCCTGCCTCAGCCTCCCAAGTAGCTGGGATGACAGATGCACACCACAGTGCCCAGCTAGTTTTTGTATTTTTAGTACAGACGGGGTTTCACCATGTTGGCGAGGCTGGTCTCAAACTCCTGAGCCCAAGTGATCTGCCCGCCTTGGCCTCCCAAAGTGCTGAGATTACAGGTGTGAACCGCTATGCCCAGCCCTTCCCCAATTTTTTAAACTCCGGATTTCTCAAAATTAGAAACCTGTGTTATAAACTCAGACATAAACACAAAGGACCCCTCTTCTCTCATTGACAAGCCCGTCGTGGGATCCACCAGGAACTCAGTCGACCATCACTATGGAATCTGACTAGAGTCAACCCCATCTGCCACCTCTGCTGCACACCAGCCGCAGCCCTGGTCATCGGGCCTGTCTGACTGCAACATCCTCCTGGCTCTCCCGGCCCCCGTCCTGCCGCTGGCAACTGATCTCCATGTGGTGACCAGACACGTCCAATGATGGCACAGTAGCGTTTTTTACAGTACAATCCAAAGTCCTTGAGGCCCGTGAAGCCAGAACTTTGTTGGTCACTGGTGCAGACACTGGCAGGTGGGCCATGGGGACAGCTTACTACACTCCAAGGCCCCACATGGGAGATCCTCTAGAAAAGCCATGAGCAACTACAAATACCATGTTTGATGACCCCGCCAACCTGCGGACACACCCCACACACCCCTCTGATAGCCACTAGCTGGTCAGTTCACCCAAAAGATGTCAAAACAATACTCACTATTACCAGACCATCATTACTTAATGCTGTGTTTTCCTGATCCCCAGCTACATGTGTGTTGGTGTGTGTACAAATGTGTGTGCATCTGTGTACAGATGTATCTGTACATGGATGTGTGTAGGTGTGTATATATACAGATATATGGAAATACAGATATATGTGTATGAATGTGTGGGTATACATATGTGTGGATGTGTGTAAAGACATGTATATATATGGATGTGTGTATATCAATGTATGTGTACAAATATGTCTACATGTGGATGTAGATGCTCGCAGCTCTTCCTGCTGACAGGCACATCCTAGCGCCGGCTTTCTCCAGTGTGTATCAGAGGCTGCGTGGTGGTGTCAGAGCTTCCTCAGGGTGCACGTGAACAGGGTGAGCACAGAACTTCTCTCCCAAACCACAACACTTTGTAGTTAAAGAGAACACTAGTTACAAATGCGTCAGGTCAGCAGGTGTAAACTGGGGCTCTCCAGGCAACCCAGGACCCAACCCCCACACACCGGTTTAGGGGGTGCCAAACAGAACACTTCCCACATCAACCTTAAATCCCACAAACTTTAAGGCTGAACCCAAGCCTCAAACCCCTGGGCCCGGGGATTCAAGGTTGAACTCAAGCTCTGGCAATTTGTATTCATGAGCTCATCTGCCACAGTTTCCTTATCTTGTATGGGGTTGCAAAGGGGACTTGAAGAAGAGACCTGCTGTCTGCTGGAACAGGCTCCAGAAAGTTAGAGTGCAGGCTGTTACTGTAATTGTGATGAGTCTGGGGCAGATGGAACTAGAATTTCTCCAAAGGCAAATAAACATTTCCAGGCTTCAGACAGCTCTATAGGGAGTGGCAGGAAGGTCCGAGGGGAGGAAGAGGCAATCTGTGCTTGCATATTTAGCAAATAACAAGACGTTCAAGGGCCCCTGGGAGTTCTGGAAATGAGGCAGAAGTCTCAGCCATCAGACAGGTGGGGCTTTAGGAGGAAGACAGCTCTCCCCTGACATGGGTCTTTCTCCTCAACCAGGCTGATGGCACAGGTGGAAATGGAGAGAGTATTTATGCAGCAAGACATCCAGCCCTGGCTTCAGATGCTCCACTTCAGCCCTCTGAGAAGACACTGCAAACTGAGGCAGAATCAGGTGATCCACTGCTGAATGTGCCCAGTGGCCATGGCTGGTGGGATCAAGTCTAAAGCTGCTATTTGTACCCTGGCTGGAGTGCAGTGGTGTGATCTCGACTCACTGCAACCTACACCTTCCAGATTCAAGCAATTTGCCTGCCTCAGCCTCCTGAGAACCTGGGCCTACAGATGTGCACCACCACGTCCAGGTAAGTTTTGTATTTTTGGTAGAGACAGGGTTGCACCTTCTTGGCCAGCCTGGTCCCAAATTCCTGACTTCATGTGATCCTCCTGCCTTGCCTCCCAACATTCATACATTTTTTGAAGTCGCTGATCTTCTTGAAAAGGGGATAGAAGTTTTAAACCTTCTCCCCAGGATGGAGGAGATAGACACAAAACTTCAACACAGTGACAAGGGCTTCAAGTGACTAAGTTCTATCCAGGTAACCTTGGGTAAAAACCCTTGAAAGGCACTTACTAAGATGAAAATGAAGCTGGACAACATAGTGAGACCCATCTCCATAAAAAAGAAAAAAAAAAGAAAGGAAAAAAAATGGAAGTGCATGATGGCACGGGCATTAGCCCCAGCTGCTTGGGAGGCTGAGGCAAGAGGATCGCTTGCGCCCAGGAGTTCAAGGCTGCAGTGATCTAGGATCATGCCATTGCATAGAAGACCTTGTAAAAGAAAGAGGAAAGTGGGTGAGAGAGAAAAGGGGGGGAAGAGAGGGGGGAAAGACATGGGGGAAAGCGAGGGAAAGAGGCAGGAAGAGGAAAAAAGAGGGAATAGAGGGAGGGAGAGAAAGGAAAGAAAAGAAAAAAGAAAGGAAGAAAAGAGAAAAGAAATGAGAAAAACATATAAACCTGTGGCCAGGGAATTCCACTGTTAAGAATTTACTCTGCAGAGAGAATGGTGTTCACCACAGAATAATTGTAAGAGAGGAAACCTGGGAA
>NW_016107894.1:22302-25035 GCF_001604975.1 Cebus imitator | reverse complement strand
GCCTCCCAAAGTGCTGAGGATTACAGGCATAAGCCAGCATGCCCAGCTGCAAAGGTACATTTTTGAGTAAAAAGAGCAAGGTACAAACAAAAAATAGGGAACAGCTGAGCATGGTGGCTCATTCCTGTAATCCTAGCACTTTGGGAGGCTGAGGTGGGAAGATCGCTGGAGCCCAGGAGGTCGAGGCTGCAGTGAGCCACGTTTGCACCACTGCCCTCCAGCCTGAGTAATGGAGCAAGACCCTGCCTCAAGAAAAATTAAAAATTAAAAAACCAAAACCTAAGCATGACAATTGGGTTTTCATGCTATTTTATTATACGTGCCTTCCTCAAAACTTGTTACAGTATCATCACATCACCCATCTGATGCGAAAAAGAAAAAATTAAACCCAGAAACTCAAAACTATTTGCAAATCTATAGCGTTTTGCATTGTCCCGTGTCTCCCCGAAAGACACTGAAGCCCTACGCTGCAAGGTCTGTGGATGTGACCTTATTTGGAAATAGGCTCTTCACATGTGATCAAGCTAAGCTGAGGTAATGAGGGTGAATCCTAATCCCATGTGCCCAGTGTCCTTATAAAAAGGGGATGTGTGGACAAAGACACCTACCAAGGGAAGACAATGTCAAGACAGAGACAGAAGGCCACCTACAAGCCAAGGAACTCTGGAGGCTCTGAGAATCCAGGAGCGAGACCTGGGACAGACCCTCCCTCACAGCCTTCACAGGAAAAACAAACAAACAATAAAAAATCCCTTGATTTCAGACTCCTGGCCTCCAGAACTGTGAGAATAAATCTCTGTGTTGAAGCCACACAGTTTAGGGTACTTTGTTAAGGCAGCGCTGGGAAATGAATGCAGATTTCTTGGGGCATGCATCAACACTTCTGAAGGAAATGTGGGACATGGCATGCTTGAACTTACAATTCATACCTTTCTGTACTCTGAATTCTTTTTTTTGAGAGACAGGGTCTCACTCTGTCACCCAGGCTGGAGTGGAGTGGCACAAGCATGGCTCACTGCAGCCTCCACCTCCTGGGCTCCAGCAATCCTCTTGCCTCAGCCTCCTGAGTAGCTGAGACTACAGGCACATGCCACTGTGCCTAATTTTTAAAAAATGTTTTGTAGAGATGGGGTCCTGCTATGTTGTCCAGGTTTACCTGGAATTCATAGCCTCAAGTGATCTTCCCATCTTGGCCTCCCAAAGTTCTGGGATTATAGGTATAAGCCACTGTAACTGGCTTGCCTTCCCCCCCACCCCCAAAGACAGAATCTTGCTCTATCGCCTGGGCTGGAGTGCAGGGACATGATCTCAGCTCACTGCAACCTCCACCTCCTGGGTTCAAGCAATTCTTTTGCCTCAGCCTCCCGGTAGCTCAGCTTATAGGCTCCTACAACCAAACTCAGCTAATTTTTGTATTTTTATTACAGGTGGGGTTTCACCAATGGGCCAGGCTGGTCTCACACTGCTGACTTCAGGTGATTTGCCCACTTCAGCCTCCCAAAATGCTATGATCATGGCTCACTGCAACCATTGCCTCCTGGGTTCAAGCAATTCTCCTGCCTCAGCCTCCCAAGTACCTGGGATTACATGTCCTGCCACCATGTACGGCCAGTTTTTGTACCTTTAGTAGAGACGGTGTTTGACCATGTTGGCCAGGCTGGTCTTGAATTCCCGGGCTCAGGCGATCCACTTGCCTCAGCCTCCCAAAGTGCTAGGATAACAGCCATAAGCCACTGTGCCCAGCCTACTTCTATTATTATTATATCGTAATATATAACGAAATACTTATACAACTCACCATAACGTAGAATCAGTGGGAGTCCTGAGCTTGTTTTCCTGAAACTAGATGGTCCCTTCTGGGGGTGATGGGAGACAGTGGCAGATCAACAGGCATTGGATTCTCATAAGAAGCACTCAGTCCAGCTCCCTCGCATGTGCTGTTTACAGTAGGGTTTGCGCTCCTATGAGTCTCTAACAACGCCGCCGATCTGACAGGAGGTGGAGCTCAGGTGGTGATGCCAGCAATAAGGAGTGGCTGTGAACACAGGTGAAACCTCCCCTCACCCGCCCGCTGCTCACCTGCTGTGCTGCCTGCCCAGTTCCTAACAGGTGAGCCGGGCACGGTGGCTCATGCCTGTAATCCCAGCACTTTGGGAGACTGAGGCAGGTGGATCACCTGAGGTCGGGAGTTCGAGACCAAGCTGACCAACATAGAGATACCCTGTCTCTACTAGAAATACAAAAATTAGCCGGGAATGGTGGCTCATACCTGTAATCCCAGCTACTTGGGGGTCTGAGGCAGGAAACTTGCTTGAATCTGGGAGACAGGGGTTGCAGTGAGCCAAGATCACGCCATTGCATTCCAGCCTGGGTAACAAGAGCAAAACTCCGTATAAAAAAAAAAAAAAAGAAAATACTAAGTTGACAACGCATTTGATACACCTAACCTACTGAATATAATAGTTTAGCCTAGCCTTCCTTAAATATGCTCAAAACACGTTAGCCTACAGTTGGACAGAATCATCTGGCAACACAGTATGTACTACTGAGGATCAGTTGTTTGCAAGTGCTGCTGCTTTCTGTTGCTGCCCAGCATTATGAGAAAGTATTGTATTGTTGGCTGGGCGCGGTGGCTCAAGCCTGTAATCCCAGCACTTTGGGAGGCCGAGGCGGGTGGATCACGAGGTCAAGAGATCGAGACCATCCTGGTCAACATGGTGAAACCCCGTCTCT
>NW_016107894.1:19134-21763 GCF_001604975.1 Cebus imitator | reverse complement strand
TTTATTCTATGAATACTGCCTGGTTATCATATACCCGGCAGGGTTCCAGGCTCTGGGGAAACAGCAATGAGCAAAACAAAGTTCCTGCTGTCTTAATGGCTCCATCATTCTGATGAGGGGGAAAGAGACAGGCGATCCATAAACAAACCATTAGCACAGACAGCACATCAGGTGGAAAGCGCTATGAAGAATAAATACTAAAGCAGGTACGGCCAGGTGCGGTGGCTCACGCCTGTAATCCCAGCACTTTGGGAGGCTGAGGTGGATGGATCCCTTGCATCACTGCACTCCAGCCTGGGGAACAGAGAAAGACTCTGTCTTCAAAAATAAAAAAGCAAAGAGAAATCAGGTACAGGTGTAGAGTGCATTAGCACCAGCAGGGGTGCTGTGGTGGTGGTGAAGGTGGTCAGGAAAGGCCTCTCTGTGAAGGTGACAGACATGAGGGCTGAGCCTGGGGACTCCTGGGGAGAGCAGCCTGGGAGGGCCCTAGGTGTTTGTCCCATTTCTGGTCCTTTTGTTTAGTTTTGTTTTGTTTTTGGGACAAAGACTTGCCCTGTCACCCAGGCTGGAGTGAAGTGCAACAATCTCAGCTCACTGCAGTCCCCACCACCTGGGTTCAAGTTACCTCAGCCTCCCAAAGAGCTGGGATGACAGGCGAGTCACTGTGCCTGGCCTATGCATCAACATGTTTAAATTCTTCGGAAAGCTGTGCTTTAGGAAGAGTGTTCTGACAACCATTGGAAATAAATGACAGAATGGCAGGAAGGATCACGTCAGTGACAGGGTGGCTGTGGACATCTGCTGGCCAGCAGCAGGAAAGCCACTCAGACCTTGGATTCTACCTCTGCAGCCCACCTGCACATGAATCCTCCTCCCCACATCAGCAGAAGCCTGGAACTCTCAGAACAGCAGACCTCACCAGCCGCTGCCACCTTCACCAGAATGATGTGATTAATTTGTTCACCCAGAAGACAGCAGGAACCCCTGAGAACAGGGATCCAGAATGTGTGGGTTTTGATGGACAGGGTGGTAGGATCTGGGAGACTCCACCTACCTCAACCCCTGACCCCCACACTCCTTCCCCAGTCCTGCTCGGCATAGAGACTAGAGTGACATCACCAGAAAGGTAGACGCTTGGAAGGACACCAGTGACACAAAGAAGAGGAGGCCAGAGGTCCACACGGTGCCCAGCCCCTGGCCTCGGATGCCCAGGACTCTGTCCAGAAAGGCTCCCTCCCAGCCATGGAACTTGATGGTCTTCGAGTTCCTGAGGATGGAGATGGTGAGCCGGGCCGACAAGTCCTTCAGCCTCAATTGCTCTCCTGGGATTGGAGGGAAGAGAGAGATGAAGACACGGCTGGTCCAGAATTCTCCCCTGCACCCTGACAGCCAGGTTTCAGCAAATCCGACAGATCTCACTAACTGCATCCCAAAGCTGTCTGCATCTCCGCATCTCCGACCCTCAGTCCTGATCCATCCACCGTCATCCTGTGCCTGGGCTCCTGCAGGAGCTGACCCGGGAACACTGCCCTGGGGAGGCAGCTTCTGGTGCCCGGAGAACAGAGGCTGCCCCTGAGCCCACCTGGGGTTGGTGCCTTCAGGAAGGCTACGTGGAAGTGGGTAATGCCTGAGTTACATCTTCTTTTGTTTCTCTCACATTTTTGGTGGAGTTAGGGGGGTCTCACTATGTTGCCCATGTTGGCCTCAAGCTCTTGGGCTCAAGTGATCCTCTGCCCTGGCCTCCTAAAGTGCTGTGATTACAGCCTGAGCTACGCCTTATATGACCAGGAAGTGGGTGCTGGGCAGGCAGAGGATGAGGGGGTGGAGCCGGGAAGAGGGAGCGGAGACTTAGAGACAGGGAGAGCAAAAACCCAGGCACAGGGAGCAGCATGACTCAGAGGACACTCGGTGTGGCCAGAGGAGTGCATGGGCAAGGTCACTTGGCACTTTAGGGTCAGGCAGGAGTTTGGGGTCTCCCGTGCTTCACCAGGGGAGGGGGGCATCATCAGAAGGCAGCTGCCTGGAGAAGGTTTTTTGTTATTTTTTGAGATGGAGTCTTGCTCTGTTACCAGGCTGGAGTGCAGTGGTGCCATCTCGGCTCACTGTAATCTCTGCCTCCCGTGTTCAAGTGATTCTCCTGCCTGAGGTTCTAGAGTTGCTGGGATTATAGGTGTCTGCCACGATGCTCAGCTAATCTTTGTATTTTTTAATAGAGATGGCATTTTGTCATATTGACCAGTCTGCTTTGGGACTCCTGAACTCAGGTGATCTGCCTGCCTCAACTTCCCAAAGTGCTGGAATTACAGGCGTGAGCCACCGTGCCTGGAGGAGGCCATGCAGGAGGCTGGAGAAACAGTCCAAGTGACAGATGGACATTGGGACAGCTGGGCCTAGAGAGGAAATAAGTTCCTTCCCTCCATCCCCCTTCCCTCCCTCCCTCTCTCCCGCCTTTCTTTCTTTTCTTCCCTACTCCTTTCTTCTGCTCTCCTGCCCTTTCCTTCTGCCCTCTCTTCCCCCCCACCTCCCTTCCTTCCCTCCCTCATTCCTTCTCTTCCTCTTTCAACTCTTTCCTTCCCTCCCTCTGTCCTCCCCTTTCCTTTCCTTCCCTCCCTCCTTTTCACTCCTCCCC
>NW_016107894.1:14974-16849 GCF_001604975.1 Cebus imitator | reverse complement strand
GGACTGCGAGGTGTTCCTGGCCACAACAGTGAAGGTGAAACCTCTGGAATCAGGACTGGTTACAAATCCTGACCCTGATACCTGTGAGTGTGGCCTTGGGGCAAGTCACCTCCCTAACGTGAAATTCCCTGGTCTGCAAAATGGGAACAGAGCTGTCCTCATTTTGCATTTTGCTTATTACATTTAAGTATTTTCCTAATCTTCATTTTACCCTCATGAGGGTTGTCGGACTTAGCAAATCATCATACAGATGCCCCGTTACCTTCGAAGACAAAGAGTGAATAGGATTTAGTTTAAGTCTCGTGCATTATTTGAGACATACACTGATTCCGAAACTCACACTTCAATGGATGTCCTGTGTTTTCTCTGGCAACCCTGCCCCCTACCAACGTGGTGCTTTTGGGATAGTTATCTTCCCCCTCCGCTTTGGTTTCCATATCTGGAAAATGTGGAAGTGGGAGGTAGAGTAAATGATTTTTAGGTTGTTGTGACTTTCTGAGAGTCCTTCACAGGTTACTTGAACCCATTCTCTCACCAAGCGCCACCCCAACTCCAGTCTGCATGCCTCAGTTTCCCCTCTCAGTCCTTAGGAATACTATATATTATTTTTTGAGATGGAGTCTCGCTCTGTTACTCAGGCTGGAGCGCAGGGTCGTGATCGTGGCTCACTGCAACCTCTGTTTCCCAACCCATTCTCCTGTCTCAGCCTCCCAAGTAGCTAGGATGACAGGTGTGCATCACTATGCCTGGCTAATTTTTGTATTTTTAGTACAGACAGGGTTTTACCATGTTGCCAGGCTGGTCTCAAACTCCTGACCTCAAGTGATCTACCCACCTCAGCCTCCCTAAGTGCTGGGATTACAGTTTTGACCCACCCCAGCCAGCTCAAAGATAATAGAACACTATTTTCTAATCTTGGGTCAGTTTGTTTCATTTATGCAGCAATGGCGCCACCTGGTGGCTGCATGGAGAACTGCCCTGAAGGTAAACCACCCACAGCAGGGGTTGGAAAAACACTCAAAGGAATCTGACAGAAGATGAGCATCCCTCTCTGGGCGGAAAAATGGTTCATTAAACTGTAGCAACCTCAGTATCCACCCCTCCTTCACGAGGATCTCATGATGATGTTAGGAGCTGTCTACCGGGAGGCAGGAAAAGTGCACAGGGAAAGTGACGCGCGTTATCTGCGGATATCTTGGTCTTCTCTGAACTTTTTTTTTGAGGGGGAGTCTTGCTCTGTCCCTCAGGCTGGAGTGCAGTGGTGTAATCTCGTCTAACTGCAATTTATGTCTCCCCCGTTCAAGCAATTCTCCTGCATCAGCCTCCTTAGTAGCTGAGATTACAGGTACATGCAACCATGTGCGGTTCATTTTTGTACTTTTAGCAGAGACAAGGTTTCGCCATGTTAGCCAGGCTCATCGTGATCTCCTGACCTCAAGTGATCTGTCCACCTGAACCTCCCAAAGTGCTGGGATTACAGGCATGCACCCCCATGCCTGGCAGAAGGATCAGGTTTTCTCATTTTTATTTTTTAGACAGGGTGTCACTCTGTCACCCAGGCTGGAATACAATGGTGTGGTCTCGGCTCACTGCAACCTCCACCCCTGGGATTCTCTGGCTTGAGTCTCTCGAGTGGCTGGGACTACAGGCATGTGCCACCACACCTGGCTGATTTTTGTATTTTTAGTAGAGATGGGGTTTCACTATGTTGGCCATGATGGCCTCAATCTCCTGACCTCCGGTGATCCTCCCACCTCGGCCTCCTGAAGTGCTGGGATTACAGGCATGAACCACTGTGCCTGGCCATGGGTTTTCTTGAACCAAAGCATATTCCTTGTCATGTTTAACAGAATTGTGCCCCAGCCCTGTACTTTC
>NW_016107894.1:11270-12779 GCF_001604975.1 Cebus imitator | reverse complement strand
CCTTTGGGCAGGCACAGTGGCTCACACCTATCATCCCAGCACTTTGGGAGGCCGAGGCAGGGTTGCTTGAGCCCAGAAGTTGAAGACCAGCCTGGGAAACATAGTGAGAGATCATCTCTACATAAGATACAGAAAATTAGCTGGGCATGGTGGAACACACCTGTAGCCCCAGCTCCTCAGGAAGCTGAGGGGGGGAGGATCACTTGAACCCAGGAGTTTGAGGCTGCATTGAACTGTCATCACACCACTACACTCCAGCCTGGGTGACAGAACAAGACTGTCTCAAGAAAAAAATATTTTATTCTTTCTTTTTCTTTTACTGGCAACAAATTCCCTTTTAGTAAGAACACCAGTTATATGGGATCAGGGCTCTATCTTCATGACCCATTTTAACTTGATGACCTCTGTAACCACCCGGTCTCCAGATAAGCTCATGCCTGTAATCCCAGCACTTTGGAAGGCTGAGGTGGGAGGATCAGTTGAGGCCAGGGGTTCAAGAGCAGCCTAAGCAACACAGTGAAACTTCACCTCTACAAAAACAATAAAAAAAAAATTAGCTGGGTGTAGGGGTGTGTACCTGTAGTCCCAGCTCCTTGGGAGACAGGCGCACAGAGCGAGCCCAGGAGGTCGAGGCTGCAGTCATCTGTGATTGTGCCGCTGCACACCAGCTGGGCAACAGCAAGACCTAGTCTGTCTTAAGAGAAAAAAAAAAAAGTGATTGCTGATCCACTGTGGGGTAATGTTTAAAAACTTTAACTCTATTTTTTCATATTGCTTAGCTTTTCCACATCAACTCTGTGATTATAACCAGAAAATGGCAGTAACATTACTTTTTTTTTGTTTTTTGGGATGGAGTTCCGATCTTGTTGCCCAGGCTGGAGTGCAGTGGCATGATCTCTGCTCACTGCAACCTCTGCCTCCTGGGTTAAGTGATTCTCCTGCCTCAGCCTCCTGAGTAGATGGGACTACAGGCTCATGCCACCCCACCTCGCTCATTTTTGTGTTTTTAGTAGACAGAGGGATTCACCATGTTGGTCAGCCTGGTCTCGAACTCCTGACTTCAAGTGATCTGCCCACCTCAGCCTCCCAAAGTGCTGGAATTGCAGGCATCAGCCACCGCACATGGACATACTTATCTTTTTTTCCACAGAAATGACCAGCATTTCAATTTTTGTTTGTCTTCTTTTGTTTTTCTTAGATGAAAACAAACTGTCAGTTATAATTGTGGAGGACAATTTGCATTATGGGAACCTGGGAGTTGTGCCAAGTTCTGTAATCAAAGTTGGCAAAAAGAAACTGGGGTTATGGGGTGGGGGCGGTGGCACACGACTGTAATCCCAGCACTTTGGGAGGCCGAGGTGGGTGGGTCACCTGAGGTCAGGAGTTTGAGACCAGCCTGGTCAACATGGTGAAACCCGTCTCTACTAAAAATACAAAAATTAGCCAGGAGTAGTGGTGGGTGCCTGTAATCCCAGTTACTCGTGAGACTGAGCAGGAGAAAAGCTTGAG
>NW_016107894.1:8153-10645 GCF_001604975.1 Cebus imitator | reverse complement strand
CATGGTTAGGAAGAATCAATATCGTGAAAATGGCCATACTGCCCAAAGTAATTTATAGATTCAATGATATCCCCATCAAGCTACCAACGGCCTTCTTCACAGAACTGGAAAAAACTACCTTAAACTTCATATGGAACCAAAAGAGAGCCCACATAGCCAAGTCAAATCTAGGCAAAAAGAACAAAGCTGGAGGCATCACACTACCTGACTTCAAAATACACTACACGTCTATAGTAATCAAAACAGCATGGTACTGGCATCAAAACAGAGATATAGACCAATGGAACAGAACAGAGGCCTCGAGGCAATGGCACGCATCTACCACCATCTGACCTTTGACAAAGCTCACAAAAACAAGCAATGGGAAAAGGATTCCCCATTTAATGAATGGTGTTGAGAAAACTGGCTAGTCAGTTGCAGAAAGCAGAAACTAGACCCCTTCCAGACACCTTACACTGAAGTTAACTCCAGATGGATTAAAGACTTAAGCATAAGACCTAACATCATAAAAACCCTAGAAGAAAACCTAGGCAAAACCATTCAGGACATAGGCACAGGCAAGGACTTCATGGCTAAAACACCAAAAGCATTGACAACAAAGGCCAAAATAGACAAATGGGACCTAATTAAACTCCAGAGCTTCTGTACAGCAAAAGAAACAATCATTAAAGTGAATTGGCAACCAACAGAATGGGAAGATATTTTTGCAATCTACCCATCTGACAAAGGGCTAATAACCAGAATCTACAAACAACTAAAATAGATTTACAAGAGTAAAAGAAAAAAGCCCATTGAAAAGTGGGTGAAGGATATGAACAGACCCTTTACAAAAGAAGACATACATGAAGCCAACAAACATACGAAAAAATGCTCATCATCGCTGGACATTAGAGAAATGCAAATCAAAACAACATTGAGATACCATCTCATGCCAATTAGATGGTGATCATTAAAAAACCTGGAGGCAACAGATGCTGGAGAGGATGTGGAGATTTAGGAACACTTTTACACTGTTGGTGGGAGTGTAAATTAGTTCAACCATTGTGGAAGACAGTGTGGCGATTCCCCCATGATTTAGAAATAGAAATTCCATTTGACCAAGCAATCGCATTACTGGGTATATATCCAAAGAATTATAAATCATTCTATTATAAGGACACATGTAAACGAATGTTATTTTGGAACTGTTTACAATAGCAAAGATCTGGAACCAACCCAAATGCCCATCGATGGTAGACTGGATAGGGAAAATGTGGCACATACACACCATGGAATACTATGCAGCCATAAAAAATGATGTTTGTGTCCTTTGTAGGGACATGGATGAACCTGGAAACCATCACTCTCAGCAAACTGACACAAGAACAGGAAATCGAACACCGAATGTTCTCACTCATAGGCGGGTGTTGAACAATGAGAACACATGGGCACAGGGAGGGAAGCATCACACTCTGGGGCCTGTTGGGGGAACTAGGGGAGGGACAGCAGGGAGTTGGGAGTTGGGGAGGGATAACATGGGGAGAAATGTCAGATATAGGTGATGGAGAGGAAGGCAGCAAACCACATTGCCACGTATGTACCTATGCAACAATCTTGCATGTTCTTCACATGTACCCCAAAACCTAAAATGCAATTATATATGTATGTGTATATATATATGTATGTATATATATATGTATACACATATATACACACACACACATACATAAATGTATATGGAAAGTTACCTTTCCACCTTTTTCTCCCAAAGAAATAAAAAAAGAAAGAAAGAAAACAGAAAATTGGGGTTGCTAATCAGTTGGTAAGGAATAATGGTCTTGTTCAAAAACTTCGGATCCTTTTTTTGAAGGCTAAAAATCACTCCAGTTAGTAAAACAATAACAGTAACAACGGCAGCCAAAAGGGAAGAGTAATTAAAATGCAGGAGGTGCTGGTCTAGGCACGTTTGTGGGTGACATTATTTAGCGTTGAGCATCATCTTAGGAGAACATCCTCATATGATTTCTGACAGGTGGATAAACGGAGGCACAGAGACCTACGTTGTATGTCCGGACTCAAAGTGGTATTAAGTTGTGGCGCAGGTGTCATCTGACATTGTCTTGCACACTATGCCTGTCTATATTATTATTATTATTTTTGAGATGGAGTTTCCTTCTCATTGTCCATGCTGGAGTGCAATCTCGGCTCACTGCAACCTCTGCTTCCCAGGCTGAAGCAATTCTCCTGCCTCAGCCTCCCGAGTAGCTAGGATTACAGGCATGCGCCACCATGCCTGGCTAAGTTTGTATTTTTAGTAGGGATTGGGTTTCTGCATGTTGGTCAGGCTGGTCTTGAACTGCTGACCTCAGGTGATCCATTCACCTTGGCCTCCCAAAGTGCTGAGGTTACAGGCATGAGACACCACGCTGGGATTTTTGTTTTTGTTTCTGTTTTTGTTTTTTTGAGATGGAGTCTTGCTCTGTCACCCAGGCTGGAGTGCAGTGGGATGATCT
>NW_016107894.1:0-4558 GCF_001604975.1 Cebus imitator | reverse complement strand
CTCCTGCCTCAGCCTCCCAAGTAGCTGGAGTTACAGGCCCCTGCAACCATGCCTGGCTCATTTTCTATTTTTAGTGGAGATGGGGTTTCACCATATTGGTCAGGCTGGTCTTGAACTCTAGGTCTCAAGTGATCCACTCACCTAGGCCTCCTAAAATGCTGGAATTACAGGCATGAGCCACCATGCCCGGCCATTTCTGTGTCACCCCCCTAGGCCAGCCTCCGCATGTTTTGTCATGATCAGGCTGTGGCTGTCCAGCTGGCTGCCTGTCATCTTTAGTCTCTGTGTCTCCTCAATCCTTCTCAGTTGCCCATAAATTCATTTTCTTTTCTTTCTTTTGTTTTTTTCTTGTGATGGAGTTTTGCTCTGTCACCCAGGCTGGAGTGCAGTGGCGTGATCTCGGCTCATTGCAACCTCTGCCACCCATGTTTGAGCAATTTTCCTGCCTCAGCCTCCCAAGTAGCTGGGACTACAGACATGTGCCACCATGCCTGGCTAATTTTTGTATTTTTGGTAAGATAGGGTTTCATCATGTTGGTCAGGCTGGTCTCAAACCCCTGACCTCAGGTGATCCATCCACCTCGACCTCCCAAAGTGCTGGGATTATAGGCATAAACCATAGTGCCCGGCCTCAGTTTTTAAACTCAGCCTGAGTGGGCTTCTCTTGCTAGCAGCTATGAGCTCTGACCCCTACAGCCTTCTCCCACCCAGCAGAAAGTGTTTAGATGTTTCTGGATCTAAAATCCTAGTGTCTAAGCCTAGCAGTAGTTGCAAATGCAGATGGTCACACAATTTTTTGACTTTACAATGGCACAAAAACGATCATATTCAGTAGAAACTGTGCTGCCAGTACCAATACGACCTTTCTGTTTTTCAGTTAGTATAGTAGTCAATAAATTGCATGAGGGCGAGGCACAGTGGGTCATGCCCTTAATCCCGGTACGACAGGAGGCTGAGGTGGGAGGATCGCTGGAACCCAAGAGTTTGAGACCAGCCTGGGAACATAGTGACACCCTGTCTCTATAAAAAAGATAAAAAATTAACCAAGGGCAATTGTGTGCCCCTGTAGTCCCATCTACTTGGGAGGCCGAGGCAGGAGGGATCACTTGAGACCAGGAGATTGAGGCTGCAGTGAGCTATAATCATGCCACTGCACTCCAGCCTGGGTAACAGAGCAGGACCTCATCTCTTAAAAAATAAAAAATCTAGGCTGGGCATGGTGGCTTACACCTGTAATCCCAGCACTTTGGGAGGCTGAGGTGGGTGGATCATGATGAGGTCAGGAGTTCAAGACCAGTATGACCAACACGGCGAAACCCCGTCTTTACTAAAAATACAAAAATTAGCTGGGTGTGGTGGCATGCACCTATAATTCCAACTCCATAGGCTGAGGCAGGAGAATTGCTCAGAACCTGGGAGGCAGAAGTAGCAGTGAGCCGAGATTGCGCCATTGTACTCTAGCCTGGGAGACAGATCAAGACTCAGTCTCAAGATAAATAAGTCAATAAAAATTTAAAAGTAGGTAAACTATTGCTTCACGAGGACAGCATTTCTGTTTCAGATAATAAGAAAGTTTAGAAAGAGATGGTGGTGATGATTGCACAATATTGTGAATCTACCAAATGCCATTGAATAGTACACTTAAGCGTGGGTACATTTATCCAAGTTTATTATCTATTTCTACAAATATTCACAAAGGATGGACTCCTCAAATGTCAAAGTCATGATCCAAGGTGGGGAAGGGTGAGTGGGTTTTGTGCTCCTTTTAGTACTGCTTGGTTTATTTTCAACCGAGCAGTACTAAAAGTCGCCTGGGCTAACCTCCAATGCTTGGTAGAGTAGGTGTATTACATGCATTTGTGGGCCGGGTATGGTGACTCACACACGTAATCCCTGAACTTTGGGAGGCTGAGGTGGGCAGATTGCCTAAGCTCAGGAGCTCAAGACCAGCCTCGGCAACATGGTGAAACCTTGTCTCTACTAAAAATACAAAAATTAGCTAGGTGTGGTAGGGTGCTTGTAGTCCCAGCTACCCGGTAGGCTGAGGCAGGAGAATCGCTTGAACCTGGGAGGCAGAGGTTGCAGGCAGTGAGCCAAGAGGGGATCACTGCACTGCAGCCTGAGCAACAGAGCCAGACTCCACCTCCAAAAACAAAAATAAAAATAAATAGGCCAGGTATGGTGGCTCACGCCTGTAATCCCAGCACTATAAGAGACTGATTTAGGCAGATTGCCTGAGGTCGAGTGTTCTCGACAAGCCTGGCCAACATGGTGAAACCCAGTATCTACTAAAAATACAAAATTTACCCAGTGCTCACGCCCATAATGCCAGCCACTCGGGAGGCTGAGGCAGGAGAATCACTGGAACCAGATAGGCAGGGGTTGCAGTGAGCCAAGATTGTACCACTGCACTCCAGCCTGGGTGACAGTGTGAGACTCTGTCTCAAAAAATAAATAAATGCATTTTCAACATAGTGTATTTTCACTTTTTTCTTTTTTCTTTTTTTTCTTTTTCGTAGAGACAGGATCTCTCTGTGTTGCCCAGGCTGATCTTGAACTCCTGGGATCAAGCAATCTTCCCACATTGACCTCCCAAAGTGCTGGGATTATAGACATGAGCTACTGTACTTGGCTATTACCAATTTATGATAGATTTATGGGGACATGACCCCGTCATGAGTCAAGGAGCATCTGTAATCATGCTGAAAATGGGGGTGGCTTGTGTGAGGGTATGGGGGAGTGTCACAAAACACAAGGGGACCAGGGCCTGCAGGTGGACACCACAGGCTGCCACTGGCTCAAACCCAGGGTTTCCTCCTCTGTAGGACAGACCCCAGGCTCATGGCCCTGCAAATCCACACTGTCTGCACTGCAGGACTTCGAATCCACAGCTGGGGGTTGTGGGTGATGTTGGAGCATGAGCAGGGCAGGGGAGACACATCAAGGGAGACACATCAGGGGTTGCACCTGCAGCCACATTGGCAGAGCAAGTTCATTTTCTTTCTTTTCTTTTCTTTCTTTTTTTTTTTTTTGAGACCCAGTTTCACTCTTTTTGCCCAGGCTGGAGTATAATGGCATGATCTCGGCTCACCGCAACCTCAGCGTCCCATATTCAAGCGATTCTCCGGCATCACCTTCCTGAGTAGCCAGGATTACAGGCATGCCCTAGCACGCCTGGCTAATTTTGTATTTTTAGTAGAGACAGGGTTTCACCATGTTGGCCAGCTGGTCTCAAACTCCTGACCTCAAATGGTCCACCTGCCTCAGCCTCCCAAACTGCTGGAATTACAGGCCTGAGCCTCTGCACCTGGCTCTGGTTGCCCTATCCTGCCTGCTGGCTCTGTACAGCCTCAGCTTCTCTTCCCCCTACCACTAGGTGATAGAGAGCAACTCCCACTTCCTGGGGTTCTAGGCCACCTTCTATAAGAGCGATTACAAGTTACATGGGCACACCAAGTACAATCTGGGGAGCTATGTCCCCACCAAACCTCACTGCATGTCCCCCGAGGGCCCCCTTTTCCTTCTTCCCTTACCAGTATAAATTGCTGAGGAATTTCCAGACAACACAGCCCCTAGCCATGCCCCGTGGTGGGAAGATGATCAGGCAGCCATCACCTACACACCTGACTTCAAGCGTCACACGGGTCAGGCGCGGTGTGAGCCTGTAATCCCAGCACTTTCGGAGGCTGAGGTGGGTAGATCACAAGGCCAAGAGTTTGAGACCCACCAGACCAACATGGAGAAAACCCATCTCTACCAAAAATACAAAAATTAGCAGGCCATGGTGGCATGTGCCTATAATCCCAGCTACTCAGTAGGCTGAGGTAGGAGAATCACTTGGACCTGGGAGGCAGAGGTTGCAGTGAGCCGAGATTGTACCACTGCACTCCAGCCTGGGTGACAGAGTAAGATCCCATCTCAATAAATAAAGTATCACATGGGAGATTCCCACATGGCATGACAGGGAGGAGCCTAACCCAGCCTGCAGCATGGCTGGAGATCTGAGTTAGCTGAGTAAACTGAGGCATAAGGATTTAGTGGGGGCAATATCCACAGGGCAGAGGCCTGACCAGCTGCAAGTCAGCAACAACAGACTTCTTTGACCAGGCTCATCGCATCTAGATGAGTGAGGAAAATAATCGCTCCTCATTGTGGGTCCCCAGAGCTCCAGGAGCAAGGGAGTAGGAGCCATCATACTGGGGCCATTGTTTCTGTGAGCGTCCAGAAGCCTTTCACAGGTGGCGGGATTAGAACGGAGCAGGGCTCGGCTGAGCACAGTGGCTCACACCTGGAATCCCAGCACTTTGGGAAGCTGAGATGGTGGATCGCCTATGGTCAGGAGTTGGAAACCAGCCTGGCCAAAATGGTGAAACCCCAGCTCTACTAAAAATGCAAAAACTAGCCAGGTGTGGTAGCACTCACCTGTAGTCCCAGCTACTCAGGCGGATGAGGCAGGAGGATCTCTTGAACCTGGGAGGTGGAGGTTGCAGTCAGCCAAGATTGCATCACTGCACTCCAAGCCTGGGTGACAGAGCAAGACTCCATCTCTTAAAAAAAA
>NW_016107893.1:1056960-1080311 GCF_001604975.1 Cebus imitator | reverse complement strand
AAGCCATGTTGCAAAATAAACTTAAAATACAAATACGCTGGAAAAGTTACATATATTTCAAAATATATTTGAAATATACAAATATTTGTAGTTTTAAATGTGCTAATATACATATCGATAAACTAAACATTTTATCACCGATCCTTTATATTTTCATTTAACTTAATATTAATAGAACATATGACAAGCCTAGTGTCCTGCAGAGCACACTTCGAGAAACAGTGCCTGAGATTCCTCACCCTGTCTCTGTTCTGTGGGGGCCTGTACCAACCACAAGTTGGCAAGCATCATACTGAAGAAAAGAAAGACCTTATCCAGCTATTTAGAGGAGATGTGACAAACTGTAGTGATGGAATACCTTACACTGTACAGATTTTACTGTCTCTGGAACCCTCCTGCTTATGCTCTTCATGCTTCATCTTCATGGTGATCTGATGAAGACCCCATGGAAGGTATCTCTATTGCTCTGGCCACTACTAACAACCATCATCAAGTGGGATTTCAAGAGGTGGGGCTGCAGGAATTATGTGGGCACAGCAATTTGGTGACTCAAAATGTTTATCCAGACAGGGGTTCGACAAAACTTATTAGCCTGAAGCTCTTGCCCACCCTAGGAATGGGCCTGTCTAAACTATAAAAAGAGTTTTGATTATCCAGGCTTGGAAAAGTTAGTCAAATGTCCTGAGGAAACCTTGTTTCTTCTTTTATAAGTGGTGTTAAAAGTATCCCTGTATTTTATTGAGAAATAAGTTAAATTACGTCCATAAAGGAATGAATGGAATATATATTTATTGGTCTTTTTCTAATGTTTCTAATATATTTTCTTTTCCAAGACACATTGCAAAATAAACTTAAAATACAAATATATTTTAATACAGTAAAACTAAGACAAACTTTAAATATCTGGACCAATGATATCGGGAACAGCTGTAGCTAGCTAGCATTTGAGTTTGGGTCTGGCTGATGCCAAAGCCCACACAGTTTGCTGCATAGCAGTTGAAGAACCCTTTCATTTTTTCCCCTTTCTGTTTTCTTAGTAAAACTTTTATTCAACAACCGTTTATATGGCTCTGACTCTGTGTGTAGGAACTTTCCCCAGTGTGTGTATGCACAATCAAAGCATATGTGCAGTTGCCTTTCTAGAAAGAGGGGTAGGAACCCTAAAAACAAAATTATGTCAAGGTGTCTTATCGAGCACATAGTTAAGAGCTTCAACCAGCCTGTTGAGACTTTCACAACTACCCTATAATTCAACATTAAATACTTTCAGGAGCCTGGGAATTGCATAGAATATGCAAATTAAAACTCCCATGAAAAATCACACTGCCTGCCATTGTAATGGTTTCATTACTGATGGTAATAGCAGTTGTATGTCGATGAGCTCCAGTCATCGACTTACAGCTTCCAGCAGCTCTGAGAAATATGTGCCTTCTAGCCTGAGATGGGATGGAGTCTAAGGTAAACATGACATATGCCATTCAATTATTTTCCCTTTCTCCTTCTTTTCAAACCTGAAAGACATCGTAAATTTGTTTCAGAGAATCAACATAATTTAACCACTTTTGCCTTTGTTTAACTCCCTCTTTACCTCTTTGTGACTGTTTGACACATGAAATTATTAATTGGGGTGAAAAATTATAATCACACTCAATAAAAGGCATCAGTTTGCTGGGTTATCAGAGGCATCCCCCGGCACTGGGATTCCACGTGGTGAGGGCTTTCAGGTACTGCTTTTGATTTTTCCCAGTGTGCGTCTTGCTCCCACAGAGCTCTCTTAGAAGCCTACAGAAAAATGGGGAATGGAGACAGAATTGCATGCTGAGCTAATTAGGATTCTATACTCAGTTCTTTCATGTGAGTGGAGTAGTTTTGGAGGGAAGAGCGAAGCGCATCTTTACTCCAGCACCTCATTGTTTCCTCGTGCCAAGTAATATTGGAATGTCACTCTCTGCAGCAATGGCCCGTTGGTCACCATGGTGCGTGCTAATTCTTTAAGCCCGAAGCATATGGCAATGAGCTTGCACTCTGGAGTTTATATTAAGAAATTATACTTGGCTAAAGTTAATTAGATTTAAGTTATAGAGTGTTATGGACAAAATACAGGCCTTGCAGTCCGATAGACCACTAGCTCTGTTACCTACTAGCTGTGTGGCATTAGGCAACTCTTTCCACTTTTCTTGACAGTCATGTATGCATTTATTTGTCAAACGAGTATGTGTAATGTACTCTTTGAAGTAATTCTCAGTATTAAATAAGGAAATGTAGGTAAAGTACTCACACCTGCTACCTTGTAGGTGCTCAGGGCACAATAATTTCCTTTCATTGCATACAAATATTGGCAAATGCTCCTTTAGCTTTCTTTTTATTTATCTTCCAATTTAGGAGCATCTATGATCCTAAAAGTGGGATTCCGTTTTTGTGGAAAAGAGGCCAGGGTTTCCTGCCTGTGCAGACTGCCATATTGGTGCAAGACTGCAACCAGCCTAGAAGCAATTTACAGGAAACACAGAGTTCAGTTTGATGGAAACAAGCAGTAATGTTATCTTCTGGAGCAAAGCAATATTAATACAGGAAGATCCTGATGTAACATGATGTGAAATTGCTAACATAATAAAGCTATATGACATTTCTGTCTCAGTGTGAGTTCTTTCTAGAAGTCAACCTGAGGAAAAGAATGCAGGTAAGTGAATAGATGAGGTTTCTCTCTCCATCTCAGAAAAGTGGTCCATGATGTTCAATACAGAGGATGACAATATTTTCCCCTACTTAAGCTGCCTCATGAATTCTGGCTCCACCCGTTAACAGCCCAGCGACTGACCAAGACAGGGGAAAAGAAAATCTACACGCTCGAGATGTTGCTTATAACATTCAAAAGCAGTGGGGTAAAGTGGCCTAATACTACAGTTTGTGGAGCAAAGGTGTCAAGATTCAAATCCTGGCTCTGCCACTTACAGGCCATGTGACCCTGCACAAGTCACTTAACCTCTCTTAGGTTTGGCACTGTCATTTGTAAATTTGGAAATAATAATAGTACCTAATCATTAGGCTTGCTGCAGAATTAACACTGTAAAGTGCTTTGAACAAAACTTGGCATGATGCAAGTGCTCAATAAATATAAGCAATAGTGTCTCAGACATGTTAGACTTTGCTATTCTTACATTCAATAATACATTTTGGCTTGCCAAATTGGGAATAACTATTTTTGAGTTAACCCAAATATGAATATCTGATCAGTGTATTGGAAATGTAAAGCAATGCCCTTCCAATTATAGCACTTAATTGTGGTTAGTTTTTCTGCACATGCTTCTTTATTACCGGACTGAATTCTGTGAGAACAGGGACTGCTTGGTTTTCTTCTGTATTCAGGGTCCCTAACAGTATGTTTGGCACAGAGTAGTCAATAAAACTTGGCTGAAAAGTTGAATAATAAATTGACCAGGTCACTTACGAATGAAGCAAAGAATGATTGAAAGATCTACACCATTTTTGTTCACGCCCTCCCTCTTTCCTTATGTCTCCATGACTGTGTGTCTCTCAGCGCTAATTCATTCTGCAATGGGGCTAATGATAAGAGAGGCCATTGTGAGAAGGGGCCAACCCTTAAGCCCAGTCACTACCTTTCACATTGCATCTTCTTGTGTTTATGTAAGCCAAAAAAAAAAAAAAAGGCATTCATTATGTTTTTATGAGCCTTGCGATTTATTCTGTTTTGTTGTCAGACCTTTGGGAATGCATTTTATAAACTTTATTGAGACAAGATATCTAGAGACGTTTGCATATGTCTGAGCTCAGCACAATATTACTTTTTAATGCATTTTTGACTTTGCAGGCAGAGGATACAGTAAAAAATGTAAAACAGCAGTCGTTGGGTTTTTTTTTATTACCTGCATTTTGCCTTCCTGGTTTCAAAACAAACAAGCGTCTCATTCAAATGAAATAAATGGATAAGCATTAGTTGGCCCAGTTATAAATGGGCTGTTTCTGTCACTGAGTTAGAAATAGAGCTTTACTCCATGACGACAGGTACAGGGCACAGGGTGGATAACACATTTGTCAGCTGGGATCAGTGCCAGCTCTCCATTCTCTATATATTAGAAAAACAACAACATAGTGTCTGGCAACAAGGAAGACGATTGCAAATCCAGACTCACAGAGTCTCAGATAAAGAAGGAACTTAACTTCCACCTTGGGGAGAAAAAAAGTCTCAGGGAGGTTTGGGGACATACTGTGGTCACATGTTCAGTGCCCTGTCCTTATCATACCGTGTGAAAGACGTGAAGGTAGTCAGGGCTGAAACTGAAGTATGAAATCCCAATCACGGTTCAGGGCTGCAGCATGAAACTGGACAACAAGAAGGCTAGATGTAGCCAAGCACAAAGAAAGCGTGCTGAAATGATGACAAATTCCAGCAATTCTGGTATGAGAACTAAAGCCTGCTTGTTCATCTGAGGTCAAGCAAGGCAGATGTTAATAAGAAGACAAGACATGGAGAAGAAATGCTGAGAAGAAAGTGGGTGAGGAGGAGTTCTGAGGCACAGGGTCTGCTCTGCTCAGGCCTCTCTCTTTGGTAAAGGTGACTGCTGCAGAGAAGAGACAGCAACTAACAAATTCAGGCACTGAGCTCCAGCACTCATCTGCCATCTGCAGTGCTGAGCCTTTCCTCGTAGACCAGACAACCCAACCACAATGTTATTAGAAATACATATATATATATATACATACATTTCTTTTTTTTTTTCTGGAATTTACCCATAGGTGAATGGCTAATTGCAGGTTCATTGAACAAATATTTTCAAGAGAACTGACCCTTGGAAACAACACTTCAGAAAAGTTACAGCAGAATTTTTCACCTTAAAATTTCTAATCACAGACAAAGCTTAGGTCTCAAAGAATCAAATGATCGCTGTTTGGGGCTCAGGTGGTTTTATGGTAAAATGAAAGGAATTGAGACATTAAAATTTGGACCTTTTAGGAATTTCCAGTAAAAGCGAAAAAAATTCTTTAATATTAATTTTTAATGTCTGCATACAACAAACTTTGAAGGTTACAGAGTGCTTCCTCATCCTTTGTAATAACCTCTGATAAGAACAGGAAGGTTAATTGATTTGCCTGTGATTATAAAGCTGGGAGTGGCACAGCTAGGATTTGAACTCAGGTCCTCTAGATAATTTGGTGACATTTCCTTCCCATTGCATGGCCCCTAAAAATCATTTGTGCTTATATTAGTGGGAATATGGGAAAATTTTAGTGTTCATAAAAATAAGTGGATGTGACTTTCCATTACATTAGATGCAGATTTTATGCCTTGGGTAGAAAGTCATTTTTCCCACAAATGCAGTTGTGTCTGTGTGTGTGTTTGTGCACATCATCTGTTAGCCCAGAAGGCTGAGGGAGAAGGGGTGTGGAAGGGAGAGGAAGAAATTACAGTGATTAATATAACCCTGGCTTTAGAATTAGACCTCCCAGTTGAGTATTTGGGCTCCACCAACTATTGACTGCATGTTTTCAGAGAGTAGACATCAGGAAGGCTTCTACGACCTTTCCTATCCTTCCTCAGCCCTTGCATTGGCTGGGCTGGAGGCCCTCCTTCTGCTCATAAAGCATCCTCTGTTGCTCTTATCATGATTTATCACAGTTCTAAAAAGTAAGTTTGTTGAGGACAGGGTCTGGGAAGGCTTATTGTCTCACCAAGGCCTAGCCCTGTGCTTGATATATGGTGTGTTCTTAATAACTATTGGCCTGTATACCTTCCATTTGCCTCTCCATGTCTGCCATCCATCCTTTCCCACTCTGCTTTCTGTCCTAGCAGGAAGCCCCTAAGGGTTATATTAACAGGGCTCCTATGTCCTCTGGCTCCCCTGAGCTCAGCCGAAGGGGAGCCTGAAGAAGGGACCAATGGAAGGGAAAAGAGTAAGGTCAGGATATTTCTTCAGAAAGAACCACCAGGGCTGGCCATGTTCCTTGATCAAGGGTAACTGTCCTTCCAAGATGGGCTTGACATGCCCTTCTCCTATCCCAGGCTCTAGAAACCTCCCATCCATCCCCTCAAGCTTTCAGAACTAGGGTGATAACAGCTGTCTTCTGCTACCCCTCAGGTTTGTACCACTGTCTTTAGGAGTCCCCCTATATTCTGTCTCTTCTTTCATAATTAGTCCCCGTAAAACACTCTCTTTTAATTAATTAAAATATGCACCAATTTACTGATTGATACATTCGACTGAATAAATTTTTGCCCTTACCCTATCCTTAGCTATGGCTTCCTCATCTGTAAAATGGGGATAAAATGTCTTAAAACATAGCTTTTGGGTGATTAAGGCAAGTAATATATATATCATGCTTAGCTTAGTGTCCCACATAAAATCAACACCTAATGTGTTCAATTATAACAGTGTTAATGATAGTAATAAGATAGCTGCTGGGATCAGGAGTTCAAGACCAGACTGACCAACATGGCAAAACCCCGTCTCTACTAAAAGTACAAGAGGTAGCTAGGCATGCTGGCGGGCACCTGTAGTCCCAGCTACTCAGGAGGCTGAGGCAGGAGAATCATGTGAACCCAGGAGGTGGAGGTTGCAGCGAGCTGAGATTGCACCACCACTGTACGCCAGCCTGGGTGACAAGAGCA
The DNA here is from genome assembly GCF_001604975.1 of Cebus imitator. Classification (NCBI taxonomy): domain Eukaryota; kingdom Metazoa; phylum Chordata; class Mammalia; order Primates; family Cebidae; genus Cebus; species Cebus imitator. The sequence goes on along the minus strand of NW_016107893.1, from coordinate 1,073,686 downwards.
AGACTCCATCTCAAAAAAAAATATATATACATATATATATATGTAGCTGAGTTGATATGGTGACCCAGCCTAATTATAAAGGTACATGGTGAGATGAGAGCTGACAGACTTAATGAGACCTTAAAATGCAGCATGAACTTATTCACCATGAACTTAACAGAGTCATCCTCCTAACTTGCTTCCCTGTCTCCACTTTGCCAGTCCCCAGACCCCATCTGTCTTCAACACAGCGGTCTTTCAACAACATAGATCATGTCCATCTTTGTTTAAAATATGATGATGGCTCCTGGAAGGTACTGGGATTAAATCTATTCTCCTGCAGCCTGATGTGGCTAGCCCTTGCCTAACTCCTGTCTAATCTTGAGACATTCTTTAATTAGCTTGTTGAACTCCAGCCAGTTCATTAAGAATTGGCCTTGCCCAGTTCTTACAACCACCCAGTTCTCACCTTACCTATTGTCCCTATGTTTGAGCACTTCCACCAATCCATCTATGTCTCTGGCCCTTCCATCTTATCAGGATCCCTGTCCCACAGTACTTACTCCTTTTGCAACCGATTATTATTATTATTATTATTTTTTACTTTAAGTTCTGGGACACATGAGCAGAACATTCAGGTTTGTTTTATATGTATACATGTGCTGTGGTGGTTTGCTGCATCTATCAACCCATCAACTAGGTTTTAAGCCCCACATCCACTGCATTTGTCAATTAGAACATCTCCCCTACTAAAGAATAAGACTAAAGATGGCAGGGATGTGGACTTTTTGCTTAGTGTCATATTCTCTATCACCACATAGTAAGTGCTCAATGACCAAGACACGATCCTCACCTCAGCAAAGCTCATCATTTTGTTCTACTGGCTCCTATTAACAATGGAAAGATATAAGACCTTTACGTTATTTCTAGCTTCTAAGTAGGAAGATTTCATAAAATATATAGAAGCTAAGAGACAACTGTGGGGATAGCGGAGAAATCTGACTCCCAGAATTAGATCACATAAACTCCACTTCTCTTTTAAGTTACCAAATCAGCATGCACCAGTAACTTAACTTTTCAGAGCCTCAGATTTTGTCATTAAAATGAGAATAATAATTACCACCTCACAAGATTTCTGGAGGATTGAGCAACATAAATATTAAATGCACCTAGTGCAGTGCCTGGCACAGAATAAAAGTTGAATATTTTTTATATTTTTACTTGTTGTGATCACTAGTATTATCATCTTTTCCACAATATTCACCTGATTCCATGAAAGACCTGTAGAAATGTGTATAAAAATAAGTGGATGAGATTGTTACATATGAGGCAACCACCCACTATCTGTCTTAATGAAATGTCAAAAACAGAATTTAAGACGTTTATATATAGTATGGTTATAAACCAGCTTTTCAGAAATTTCTCAGGCCTTCAGCATAAATCTAAGGAATACATTTAGAATTAGGTGAGGAGTTATTAACTAAAAGATTAGGAATGGATACAATGGGAGTGCTGGAGTCACAGAGCTGGAAGAAGGATAGAAAGAGATTTACAAGAGTTTTAGGGGCTCCGCATGACCCCAAAACCCACAGGTTGGATGACCCAGAAAAGATGGTTAAAGAAAGGTCTGAAGCCAAGAGGAAAAATATGTGTATGTGTGTGTGTGTGTGTGTGTGTGTGTGTGTGTGTGTGTGTTTGTAAAAGGTTTTATATATGCGTATGTATATACATGTACATGTATATGTTTATATATAACATTTTATATATTTTACACAAGTACATTTATATACATATTAAGTTATACAAGCCAGTATTCCTACAAATGACGGTTGTCATTGGCAGGACTTTAGTCTGGAGGTGGTTCTTTGGACTTGGCAAAGATTGTCAGGTGAAAAAGCAGCAGCATTGAGACCACTTGGTAGAAGCCAGGAACCTCTCAGTGGTCTCTGACCCATTCACTCAAATACAATGGTAATTATGTAATCTTTAGAGAATGGTGAATTATTTATTACATTGGAGGATTGAAATGTGGCTCAGTGTGTGGCTTCTCCTGTAGGATTGATGCTCTAACATTCCTTATTATGATAGCCTATCCACATATGAATCAAACCAAGTACTAGATTATTGAAAATCACTTAAACATCCAAGTAGGTATCAACAATTGTTGATTGTATCAACAATCAGCAAAACACACCCCCTGGCATCCTCTTTTCATGCTTTCATTCTATCATCACGCCATCACCATTGTGGACTTTGTTGTTTATATTGCCCCCAGGACCAAGTGTGGTGCTGGGTAAAGGGCAGGGCCTTCAATGTCTGCAGGAGCTGGACAGGAAGCCCAGGCTGGCTTCTAAATAAACATACACCTCCCTTGTCCCAGCATTAATTAACACACACACACACACACACACACACACACACACACACACACTATTTTACTTTAAGTTAGGCATACATGTGCAGAATGCGCAGGTTTGTTACATAGGTATACATATGCAATGAGAGACTGGATAAAGATGTGGCACATATACACCATAGAATACTATGTAGCCATTAATTAATATTTATGGTACTTTTTATTCAGTTGTATATCTTGTCTAAAATCTGTAGTGAACTAACACAGAAAAAACAGTGTCTATTTCCTGACCTTAATTTCTCAGAGCCTCAGTTTCCTCATCTGCAAAGTGGAGATAATGGTACTTACCCCAGTGGAATATATATTAATATTTGGTCTTATCATTTAAAAAATCAGGAAATAGAGGTACTTTGGGGAGGATTAAATGAGGGCAAAAAATATGAACTGTCTATCAAAGTATCTGGAACAAGATGCACAATCATTTTCTTTTAATTCTCTTTCTCTGCTTATGTATTTTCCTCTTGCAGTGCCAAACAGAAAAATTAGCCTAACTTCCTCTCCATCTCTCCTCACTTCCTTGCCTCTTTCTACTTCTCACTGAAACAAATTAATGAGCTTTTTACTGAGAATGGACAAAGCACGGTGGTGCTAGACACCAAGGGCATACACCTAAAAAAGGAAAGATCTCTAACTTAAAGAAACTCATCTTAGTGGGGAAGAACAAAAAGCAGTTATGTCTGGAGATGTATTACATTGGGGCTATCAGAAAGTACGACACAGTCACAAAGGAAGGCTTGCTCTGGAGTGGACTTGTGAGTTGGCTCTTACACATTGAGCCTGATGTCAATTCTTTTCCTAGAGAGTGTTTGCTATCTGTGACTACTTCTTTTCAGTCTTGGGGGATCTATATTTGTGTGTTAGAGAAAGGAACTTTCTAAGGTTGGTTGGATTCTAGACACAAACCATCTTCCTAATAAATGACAAAATCTACTTAAGAAGAAAATGTTTTGGGATTCGTCCTCAGTTTGGCAAAGGGAAGACTTGAGTGGCCCTCCAAGGAAACTGGATTACTTGGCCCTGTGATTCTGTCCCATGCCGCCACCAGCCTGCCTTGATATTAAGAGAATCAGAGATTGCTAGGAAACAGTTCTTTCTTCTCCTCATTCTTCTCTTTTGTTATATTCAGTGCTTTCTTTGCAAGCAGAGAGGAAGTTAGCTCTGAAGATACTGCAATCTGCAATATTTGGAAAAAAGATCACATCACTGTTATTTATTGGAACCGCTCTTTCCTCCCACGCAAGTCCTTGTGATATAATCTGGGTAATGAAAGTTTTACTGCTTGCATTTACACATCTATTCAAAAGAGTTCTTGCCAGCCACTGGCCCTTTTGAAAAGAAGGCTTATAATACATTCTAACATCTTCATTGACAGGTATTGAGTGGCTTCTAGAAATGTTAAGTCAATAATTCTAAATTTTGGCTTCACTATTTTTTGCTTTTGGCAAGCAAAAGTCTTATTAACAGATGTAGCTGATGTCATTTACATGGACATTAGCTATATAGATATCTGTGCGCATCTCTGCTTCAATTACACACCTCTCTTTGGATAATGGCATCCTACTTCTTGGGAAAAGGTTCCTTCTGCCTACTAAAACCATGTGGCCATAGTGGAAATAGTGAATCTCTAGTGGGAATAGAATGCTGCCTCCTTGATACACTGATCTAGGATGGGCCAATCACAAACCTTCCCCAAGATTTTCATGTTGGAAATAAGAAACAAGCCTCTTTCTTCATGGCGGTTTAATGTGGCAGTATGTGCATCTCAGGTGTTGCTGTCTCTCAGTTGGTCTGAGAGATAAAGGCAAGCTGCTGAGGAAAGCAGGGATGGGGGCTAAAGAGAAGAGTTGGTGGAGTTCCAAAGCCTGGTCCCTGTCCTACTGGAGTTATTCCTACATTCCTACTTTTCTTCCACTTGGCGATGGGCCAGTAAATTCTCCCTTCTAAATATTCTAGCTAAAGTTGAATGCTGCAGCTTGCAACAAAAATCATACTGAAGTATTTCCCTGTCTTATTGCTACCTTTTTTTTTTTTTTTCAGGAAGCAGCTGGTGGAGTGAGGTGGCATTGTTACAAGTTCAAAGTGAAAGGTTAAAGATAACCCTAAAATCCTAGAACAAATTAGAGTGCTGAAGCGAAAAGAAGTGTAAGTCAAAGGAAAAGAAGACGGTTTTAAGGCTCCATTAGGTGACTAGGGCTATCCTAACAAAGTGCCACAAATTGAGTGGCTCTAAGCAATGCAGATTTGTTCTCTCACCATACTAGAGGCCACAAATATGAAATCAAGGCGCCAGCAGGGCCATCATCCTTCTGAAATCTCTAGAGGAAAATCATTCCTTGTCGTTTCCGGGTTCTGGAGGCTCCTGGAGTTCCCTGGGCTATGGCAGCATAGCTCCGGTCTCTACCTCCAGCTTCCTCCCTCTATGTCTTTCTGTGTGCTCTTTTCAGACCCTTCTAAGGAAATTCTTATTGGATTTTCAACTCATCCTAAACCAGTGTATCTGAATGTTTTTCCTAACTGCATCTGCAAATAAGTTAATGTTCTAAGTTTCTGAGTGAACACGAATTTTGGGGGACACTATTCAAGGTACTACAAGGGCCAAACTGAACTGAGTTTGAAATGTGGATTCTATAATCAATTGCTAACTCTGTAATTCTAGATAAAATTATGTAAATTCTCTGAACATTTTCTTTACCTACAAAATGGGTGTAATACTACCTATCTCTAAAAGAAGTGTACACACTTCACTTTCTTTAGTGCCTGACACATAGTAGATACTTAAAAATTACAGTTTTACAACCCCTTTATTAATTATTCATATTGATTACATAAAAAGGGATAATTGAATACATGGTAAACAGTAATATAAACAATATATGTGGGAGTTTGAGGAGGATCAAGGAAGGCTTTGTGGACCAGGTGCCATGATTAAATGAACCTTAAAGAATTAATCATTTTATTAAGTGGAGAAGGTTACAAATATGAGACTTAAGTGCAATTCTGGAGAGGGGATAGTCTGCTATAGTCATAGTAAAGTATAGGCTTCTTGTGGTTCAGTTCCCTCCACAATTCCTTTAGGGGTGGAGAAATACCATACGCTTTAGACAAATCACAAGTTTGCTAATTTGAATTTTCATAAATGTCAGTAAAAATGTAATTTTAAGGTTATGATCTACACAGAGAATCTGGAGAGTACATACCCAATATTGTGAAAAAGGGCAGATTTTTACATTTTAGAAAAAAGTGGATAATCAGGTTGAAAGTTTACAAGAAACATTGAGAAACCAAAAATGTGATGCACACTACACCATTTACAAAGCATGCTGTCATTTTCAAGCTGTTTGTCTCTTTTCCCTGTCAATGGCAGGTTCCTTGAAGATAGGGGCTCTATCTGCTCATCGGTGTTTCAATGCCTACCGCGTAATAGATGTTCATAAAATATTCGGTGAACAGGTGAATGAAATTATGTCACATAGTGTATCCCACATGAAAAATCAGTGATATGTAATCCTGAGCTGAGTGCTGTCAGTCATATTGCTCTTTTTCTCCATAACTCTGCAAATGAGAGCCAAGAGGTCTAAAAATTGGAAGCAAATTAGGATTAAGTATGGACAACTGATCTTTCTATTTTCACCTTTGCACCGTTCTCTCTCCAGAGAGCTGTATACATGATGTCAGAGTGATCCTTTTAAAATGTGAGACCACATCTCTCCTCTGCTTATAACCTCTACAAGTATCTGTGGTCGATTAAAGATGGCTCTAAATTCTTGCTGCTCTTCCTTTTAAAAGGTGGAGTCCAAATCTATTTCTCCTCCCCTTGAATCTCCTCTGGCCTTAATAACTTGCTTGAACAAAAGATTTTGACATAAATGTCTGTGGGACTTCTGAACTTAGATTTCATTTATTTTAAGATATATCACTACTGAAACTGTATGTATTTGTTTAATGTCTGTTCCCTAAACTATATTACAAACTTCATGAAGATAGAGACTATGCCTAACTGCTTATGGCTGCATTTCCAGGGCCTAGAACAGTTTCTTCTGCATAGTTGGCACTTAATAAATATCTGTTGAATGAATGAATTGAATGGGACTTAACAAAATTGTACTGTTAACACATGCTGGTGACAAGGTAGAACTGTAAAAAATGTTCCCTTTCCATAGTAGAAGATACGCTGATCAGCTTAATTGTTATTTCCTCTGCTTGAATTCCTGTGATTTAACTTAATCTTCCACCCTTGCCCTTCAAACCTATGTGCTCTTGATATAATCAGCAGGATCAAAACTATCGCACTTCCCTTTGCCCCTGAGCCACTAACAGAAAAATGATTGACAGTTAATCATGTCTGAAGAGGATCTCTTTTTCCCTTTTGCCTTTCTTTAAAGTAGGGCTGAACTAGGTTATCCACTTGAATAAATCCTGTTAATACAGATTTTTAACTTATTTCTCATGGTTTTTGTGTATGTGTGTTTTAATTTTTCTATTTTAAATAGAGTAGCAGTCCTCATAAGTTTATATGGAAAAAACATGCAATAGAAGATAAAAGGAGGTAAATTGACATTGAATTTTTCCTATATATGTTGGCTGTGTGCTTAAACTTTCAGGTTGCAGAATATCTAGCCCTTATTTCTGGTCTTTCAGAACATTAGTCATCTCTGAAATTTGAATATCTAGCACTCAGATGTCACACAGAATTGCAGACATGGGTCAATAGATATCACTGTCAATACTAAACAAAAATATTAGCAAATGTTCAATATTTAGTAGTGCAAATATATAATAATATGCTTTTTTCCTTCATGTGCAAGTCAAGTAGCCTGGGAGCTTCATATTTTTAGATCCTAGGATAGAAACTCCATAAGGAGAGGAGACTTTCCTTTTGGGTAGAACATTATCCCTCATTCCAATGCTAGTGCCAAGTGCATACCTAATACTCAACAGATGTTGCTGTTGAATGATTAATTTATTGGAGGAACTACCTATCATCACTGGTCTAATAAAGTTTTCAAACCACTAAACAGCATAATTCTTATTATCGTAAAAGAAAAATTACTCCCCAATATTTTGAGACGTCTAACCCAGTGATTAAACTCTATGTGGCCTCACTTATCTAGACTTAATATAAGTGCTTCTATGTTCAATTCAAAGCACTTTTTAAATTTTCAACCCAGTATCAGCTACTTAAGCAGGATTTATCTATTCCCTGGGTTTCCTTCTCCCAGTCTCTTAACTTACTGCCTTTGTATTTTTTTTCTTGATGTTTCTCTTCTACCCTCAGCTTATTTATCTATTAAGGAATAACAGACAAATGAAAATTCCATATAATTTTGGTATGCAATGTGATATTTTGATGCATGTATATATTATGAAATGATTAAATTGAGCTAGTTAACATATCCGTCGCCTTACATATTTTTTTGCGTGTGTGGTGAGAACATTCAAGATCTACTCTCATCAATTTTTAAATATACATTATTATTATTATAAACAATAGTTATTATGTTGTACAATAGATACCCAGGACTTATTCATTCTACCTGAAACTTTTTACTTATTGACCAATTGACTTTTTACTTATTTATTCTCCTAGACCATCATTCCACTTTCTGCTTCTGAGTTCAACTTTTTAAAGATTCCAGCTATAAGTGAGATAATGTAGTATTTGTCTTTCTGTGCCAGGCTTATTTCACGTAGCCAGGTTCTAATAATGTTCTCCAGGCTTATTCATATTGTTGCAAATGACAGAATTCCCTCTGGTTAAGGAAGAATAGTATTTCATTATATAGAAGTGTGCCACATTTCCTTTTCCCAGTCATCCATTATTGGACACTTCTGTTTGGAAATATACTACAAGGCTATAACAAATAAAACAGCATTTTGTTGGCATAGAATCAGACATATGGACAAAAGAAACAGGATAGTGAGTTCAGAAATAAATGTACACATTTATGGTTGATTGATCTTTTTCAAAGGTACCAAGAACACACAACAGGGAAAGGATATTCTCTTCGATACAAGTGTTGGGAAAAGTGGATGTCCACATACAAAAGGATGAAATTGGATCCTTATTTCACACCATATATACAAATCAGCTCAAAATTGAGTAAGGACTTAAAGATAAGACCTGAAACTGCAAAAGTCCTACAAGAAAACATAGGAGAAAAGCTTCATATTACTGGTCTGTGCAATGATATATTTCGTTTTTCGGTTTTTGTTTTTGTTTTTTTTGAAGAGTCTTGCTTTGTCACCTAGGCAGAGTACAGTAGTGGGATCTTGAGTCACTGCAAACTCTGCCGCCCCAATTCAAGCAATTCTCCTGCCTCAACCTCCCAAGTACCTGGAACTACAGGCACATACCACCACGCCCAGCTAATTTTTGAAGTTTTGGTAGAGAAGAGGTTTCACCATGTTGGTCAGGCTGGACTTGAATTCCTGACCTCAGGTGATCCACTAGTCTTGGCCTCCAAAAGTCCTGGAATTACAGGAGTGAGCCACTGCACTCATCCTGGGCAATGATTTCTTGCATATAGCCCCAAAAACACAGGTAACAAAAGCAAAATTAGACAAATGGGATTGCATGAAACTAAAAAGCTTCTACACAGCAAAGGAAATAATCGACCGAGTGAAGAGACAACCTACAGATTGGGGGAGAATATTTGTAAACCATACATCTGATAAGGGATTAATATCCAAAATTTGTAAGAAACTCAACTCAATGGCAAGAAAACAAATAACCTGAATAAAAATTGGGCAAAGTACATGAATAGAATTTTTCAAAAGAAGACATGCAAGTGATGAACAGGTATATGAAAAGTGCTCAACATTACTAATCATCAGGAAAATTAAATTAAACCACAATGAAATATGTCACACAAGTGAGAACAGCTATTATTAAAAAAGGCAAAAAAATGACAAGCATTGATGAGGACATGGAGAAAAAGGAAACTTTGTACACTAGTAGTGGTAATATACATTAGTAGAGACACTACAGAAAATAGAATGGCAGCTCCTTAAAAAATGAAAAATAGAACTACCATAAGATCCAGAAATCCCACTTCTAGATATGTATGTATTCAAAGGAAGTGAAATTAGTATGTTGAGGAAATATTAGCACTTCCATGTTCACTGCAGAATTATTCACAATAGCCAAAACATGGAACCAATCTGCCTTCTTATTCTACACTTGGCTCTGATAGTATCCTCTGTTCCCTTTCATTTGGTGCCATCCTCCTCCTGCTCACACACATGTACACACTCCCACACAGATATACCTGGATTTTCAACTCTGTATTCTCTCTCACTGCTAGCAGCATATGAAGCTCTTATGAGACTGTCTTTCCATTCACTTACTTAAAAATACCTGTTAAGCAACTGCTATTAATTGAGCTCTCTAGTAGGGGCAGGGACAATGATAGACCTTAGCTTTAATTTCTTAGACATTGAATTATCTAAGTAGACTTCAAAGGAACTAAGATGTTTATAAATTACCTGTTTTTTAAAATATTTATTTAACAACCCTATATAAATAAATAGAGTGAATTAGCAGTAGTAGGTCTAGACATATTCAAAGAATGCACTATTTTGTAAGGTCAAATTGTGATAAGATATAGATGAGTTATACATTGTAATCACATCTTTTAAATAATTCAAAGAAAAAAACATGGAAAACAATAGCAAAGTCTATAGCTTTGTTAAGGGGATGGATATTTTTAAGCTTATAGCTCACACTTTGTTTAGATTTCCTCAAGCATCACCTTTAGCTCTTTCTAAGTTAATGTGTGAGGTGGAGTTAGGAGATGTGTGAGTCAAAAGCATAAATCCTTTAATGACTCGACAAGTATTTCTTTAGCATCTACCCAGTTGTTTGTTGTGCCAGGTGCTATGTAGACTAAAGAGATTAAATAGGATTGTCCTGGAAATGCTAACACACAAAGAGTAGTAAGTTACACTACTCAGTAAATAACATAGTATTGTATGATGGGGGACTATTTTACAGCTAGAACCTCAATCAAGCTGTTCTTCCCACAAAGAAGAGTGTGCCATACTCATTCCCATAGGAAAGCATGAAAACTCAGTCAGGAGAACTCGGTAGAAATGGCAACAGGGCACAGAACGTTCACATCAGCACAGAGGGTAGAGTCAGGGAGGATTTCAATGCTAGGCAAACAAAGAGATAGAAGAGCCCTTTGGTAGTTAGGAATAATCACTATCGTCCATTTAGAAGATCTTGTAGGCAAAGACATTTATAGATACTAATTAATAAAGTCTTGCAATTGAAGTAAACCTGAGTGCTTACATCAACAGAGAAAGAATAAACTGTCCCACCATCAAAGTGACATCATGGCACAGATGTGCTTGCCATCCCATTCTCTGACTACCAACTGAACTTCTAGGATTTATTCTCAAGTATTGTCACTCCAACAATTTGGGAGCTTACTGAGGCCGCTAATCTTTTGGTCCTATAGTTTTTCTAAATTGTCCAGCTCCTTTCTAATGTCCTTTCCCTCTCTAGCCAGCTCTTTTCCTTTATTTGTTAACATAGATCCATGGTTCTGTAGTTTCAATTGTGAACCTTTGGCATTTGGATCACCCATTATGTTATCTTCCACATCTGCTTAAGTAACCTGGTTAGAGTAGAAGCTGAAATGGTCACCAGGGTACTTATCCATTTGATTTTTTGTGAGAATGGGTCTAGATGTTCTCTACCTCGTTCTCTAAATAATCTCATTTGGTTCCATTGTTTTACGTACCATCTATAGGTTTAAGAATCACACATACATATATAACTGAATCCCAGATCACTTTCTCCTTTAGGGTTTTATGTTCAAGGCCCACAGGCCATCTTCATTTAAATATCTGGTAGTCACCTAAAATCCCAAATGTTAAAACAGGGCTTTTCACTTCTACAGACAAAATGATTGTTCCTTCAGTCTTGTCTGATAAACAAGATTATAATTTACTAGGTTATTCAGGCCAAAAACTAAGGGATAATTCTTATCTGTTAGTTACTCTCTTTCTTTCCTTCCCTCTTCTCACTCAGTCCATCATGAGGTCCTGTTGCTGTCTCTGAAACAGACCCCAAGCCCCTCCAATCCTCTTTGTCTTCCTTTTGGCCACTTCTGTAGTCCATGCTGTCCTCCTCTCTTGCTGTATGACTTTAAGAATTTCCTAACTTGTTTTCCTATTTTCATTCTTGTTTTTCTTTTATGTGCTATGTACAAAGTACCTGATTTGTTTTATTTATCTTCTTACAAAGTAGCCAGTGTTTTGAAACCATAATTTATATCTAATCACTGTGCTACATAAAACTCTTCAAGGTGACCTTTAGAATAAAGTCCAACTTAATAGCGTGATTTACACACCAACCAAATCTACCCTCTGCCTATTGCCTACTTTGACCTGCTCTTCATCTCTCTCACTGAGGACCCAAATTAATGGACCTCTTTTCTGAGTATTCCTTCAGCATGTGATTGAGTAATGCTTCTGTGCCAGACACTCTTCTCCTGCAGTGAACAGAACGTCCCTGCCTACAGGCACTTACACTTCAGTGAGGAAAATTGATAACAAACAAACAAATAATGATGCCAAATGGGATAACTGTTATGCATTAACAATAAAGCCAAAGAAGAGAATAAATAGCCAAACCAATCCTGAGCAAAATGAACAAAGCTGGAGGCATCACACACCTGACTTCAAAATATGCTACAAAGCTACAGTGACCAAATTAGAATGCTACTCACATAAAATCAGACACATAGATGAACAGAACATAAGAAAATTCAGATGCACACATTTACAGCACCCTCATTTTTCACAAAGACACCAAGAACATATATTGAGAAAAGAACAGTCTCTTCAATGAACGATACCGGGAACACTGAATAACCATATGCAGAAAAATGAAACAATTTCCCTATCTTTCACTGTACACAAAAATCAAAACAAAATGGATTAAAGGTGTAAGTCTAAGACCTGAAACTATGAAACTACTAGAAGATAACATTGAGGAAACGCTATAAGACATTGGTCTGGGCAGAGATACTTGTATAAAACCACAAAAACATAGGCAACTAAAGCAAAAATAGAAAAATGAAATTTTATCAAGCTAAAAAGCTTCTATACAGCAAAAGAAACAATCGACAAAGTGAGATGACAATGCATAGAATGGGAGAAAATATTTGCAAACTATCTGACAAGGGATTAATATCTAGAATATATAAAGAGCTCATACTACTTAATAGCAATAAATAAACAATCGTTTTAAAAATGGGCAAAAGGGGCCGGGCGCGGTGGCTCACGCCTGTAATCCCAGCACTTTGGGAGGCCGAGGCGGGTGGATCACGAGGTCAAGAGATCGAGACCATCCTGGTCAACATGGTGAAACCCCGTCTCTACTAAAAATGCAAAAAATCAGCTGGGCATGGTGGCACATGCCTGTAATCCCAGCTACTCGGGAGGCTGAGGCAGGAGAATTGCCTGAACCCAGGAGGCGGAGGTTGCGGTGAGCCGAGATCGCGCCATTGCACTCCAGCCTGGGTAACAAGAGCGAAACTCCGTCTCAAAAAAAAAAAAAAAAATGGGCAAAAGATCTTAATAAACATTTCTCAAAAGAAGATATACAAGTAGGCCACATATATCATACATTAAATAATGCTCAAGACTGGTGTGGTGCCTTGTGCCTGTAATCCCAGCACTTTGGGAGGCCAAGGTGGGTGAATCACCTGAGGTCAGGAGTTCAAGACCAGCCTAGCCAACATGGCGAAATCCCGTTTCCACTAAAAATACAAAAATTAGCTGAGTGTGGTAGTGTATGCCTATAGTCCCAGCCACTTGGGAGGCCGAGACAGTGGGTAACGTGAATCTAAGGGGTGGGGTTGTAGTGAGCTGGGATCATACCGCTGCACTCCAAACTGGGCAACAGAGCAAGACTTTGTCAAAAAAAAAAAAAAAAAAAAAAAGCTTAGCATCACTGATCATCAGAGTAATGCAAATCAAAACTACAATGACATATCATCTCACCCCAGTTAGAATGGCTTTTATGAAAAAGACAGGAAATAATGTATGCTGCCAAGGATGTAGAGAAAGGGGAACACTTCTGCACTGTTGGTGGAAACATAGATTAGCAAAGCCATTGTGAAAAACTATATGAAGTTCCCTCAAAAAGCTAACAACAGAACCATCATATGATCCAGCCATTTCACCATTGGATATATACCCAAAAGAAAGGAAATCAATACATGAAAGACATACTTGCACGCTCATGTAGTACTAATCACGAGAGCCAAAATATGAAGTCAACCTTAAATGCTCATCAATGAATGAATGGATAAATAAAATGTGGTATATGTATACAATGGAATGTTTTTCAGCCATCATCAAGAATGAAATCCTACCATTTGCAGTAACATGATGGAACTGGAGATAATTATATTAAGTGAAATAAGCCAAGAACAGAAAGACAGTCATTGAATGTTCTCACTCATATGCGGGAACTAAAAAAGCGGGCCTCCTGAAGATAGTGGATTCATGGTTACCAGAGGCGGGAAAGGGGAAATAAAAATAAGTTGAATCATTGGCATAAATGTACAGTGTGATAGAAGAAATGAGACCTAGTGTTCAATAGCTCAGTAGGGTGACTACAGTTTGTTTTAAAATAGCTAGGAGAGGATCACGCAAATGTTTCAATAATAGATAAAGAAAAGACAAATGTTTACAATGATAGATATCCCAATTATACTGATTTGATTTTACAACATATATGAATATGTTATCACATATACCCCCAAAATGTATATATCTGCTATGTATCAATAAAAAGATAAAAAAAATTTTAAAGAGCAGGGCCACAAAGTGTGTCGTCTGGGCACACTCGCGGGCCACATTTCTTCCTTTTCTCAAGGTATTTGCACATGCTTTTCATGTCTGTAGCCCTTTCTCCACGCTCTCCAAAGAAACAGCTTGTTCTCATTCCTCAGGGCTTTTCTTAAACAGAATCTCTCAGAGAGGCCATCCTGAGCATCCTTATAAAGTATTTGCTTCTCACCTTCAGTTTCTGTCTGTTATGATACTCTCTTTTTTAATAGCATGTATCATATTCTTTAATTACCTTTGATAATGTGGTTGCTGGTCTATTATCTGTCACATCGCTCGATGGTAAGACACAGAAGAGCAGAGTGCCTTGTTCAACTTATTGCACATTTAGTCACCACTGCTTAGAATTCTGCCTGAAACACTGTAGATGCTCACAAATTCTTACTGGATGAATGAACAAATCTCTTTGTCAAAGTTTTGGGTCAAGGTACCTCTGCAAGTATTGAAATACACATTTCCACATGGTAAACACTCTCTGAAGTTCAGGTCAGGGATGTGCACCCACAAGCAGCTTACCTGACACAACTCTGCTATAATAAGTTTACTAGTTGGGACGAATATTACACATTATCCTAAGGATGTGAAACTCATTAAGTAACTTCCAGATTTCTACTGTTATTCTGTTAGTCAAAAAAAGAAAACTCTTAATGAATTTAACATCAAATATTAATAGTGAAAAGTATAACTGCTTTGTGTTTTGGAGTCAGAAAACCCATAGTTTAAGTCCCAAAACCCTTTTAACTTTGTGACCTTTGACAAAGTCACTTAGTATTTCTCAGTAGACATTTCTCCTCTGTGAGATAAAAATAGCAATACCTAACACCTTAGGGGGTTAGTAGGATTAAGGGAGATAGGGAGTGAAAAGTGACTCTGCATAAGAGTTAATCAATGTGTGTTCATTTGCATTGTTGAATTGGCTCTTACCCTGTTGCCTATCAAGTGTTCTGTAGGATGAAGACTCTGAGATGGGTATTAGCCTGCAGGAGGTGTTTTAAGAAATACCCTGGGGATCAATATCCATGAAAAGGAAAGGAAGAGAGCCCTATCAGGGAGAGTGGGAAGCCGGCAATGCTTCAAAACAGAGGCCTACCTTCTTCAGCAAGAGTTCTGAAGCTGGGATAGCCCTTCAGAATTGCACCTATTAAGGCACGAGGGCTAGTTTGTTATATCCATAGGTGGACCCATCACTGGATATGACTGCCCAGGGAAGGGTTCAGGCAGGGCCTTGGGAGAGGTGACTCTTATGGGCCCCGCAATCCCTGAGGGAAGTTGAAATCTGGGAGCCATCTGCCAGCCACACTCCCAGTATTCTGATGGAATAAGTCCTTCCGTCCTGAAGAGGAGTCTGTATCTTAATCTAACCAAACACTTTTCTGATCTTTTCAGTTTATATAATTATGACAAAGACACAGTAATTGTATTTGTCAGAAGCCTACTATGTATTAGACACTTTTAAGGTTATAAACACATTATTTCATTCAATCTATGTAACAGACCTCCAAGATAGGTGTGATCAATAACAAAAATGTGTCTAAATCATTTTGCAAGTTAGAAAACTGAGGATCAGACAAATGAAGTACCTATTCAAGGTCACATAGCTAAAAGAGGTAGAACTAGCATTCAAACTTAGTCCTCTATGTATTTAAAAAAAACGTTAAACATCAGTCATCGTGTCTTCAGTGTCCTGGGTTTTAATCTGCGTCCATAAACATCGCTTTTTTCAATAAATAGTTATCTAATGCCTGTTGCGTGGCAGGCATAGTGTTAAGCATTGAGGACACAATGATGATTAAAATTCTGTTCCTGCCCCTAAGGTGTTCACAGGGAGGCACGAGAAACACAGATACACAATGAAGGTGCCTTCCACAAATCCATAGCTGAATACAAGCCAAGGAAGGCATAGCAGTAATAATGCCAATCTTAGGGAGAAAGCTTGGAGTCATTTCCAAACTTTATCTCACCAAACACTTCTTTTGTTCTCTGTCAGTTTGAATTCTTATCTCTTCTTTTAATTTTCTAAAATAGCTGCTAATCAGTAATATAATTATTTAGTGACCACATGAGTGAGATATCATTATCCACTTTAAAATCAGTCGCTACTCCAATGTTAGTTCAATAATTTTTATAAGGAATTGGAAACTACAGTCTAAGAACATATTGATCTAAATATCTATTCAGTTGCTAAAAAGCAACACAAATAGATTCGTAAGTAATGAGATGACTGACTCTGTGCCACTAACAGTTAATATTTTCAAGTCGGTATTCCCCTGTAATTGCTGTAATTAAAGACACCTTTCTGGGCCTATACTTTCTGGGTTGTGAAAGTCATATATACAACATGAACCCGGATCAATGGACATTAGCCAGGTTCTATCATCACAGCCTTTCTGGGCTTCTTTTCCCAAGCATGACAGATATGGCCAACTTAAAAAAAGAAGAAAGAAACACTCTGTGCTTTTGAAA
>NW_016107893.1:952532-1056940 GCF_001604975.1 Cebus imitator | reverse complement strand
AGCAGGTGGTTGAAACTGGATGGAATGTTCAAATTTTAATTAAGCCATCAGTGCGATTGCTAATGGTATGAATATCAACAGTTTGTTGAAGGAAGAAATGACTGAGATCAGTGAGAAAGTAAGATAAGTGATTTTAGCTCACTTAGAATCATAAAAATCTAAGCTTAAGTCAAGCATCTTTGCCTTGAGCAAGTCTTTCTCCTACTCTTAGCGAGGTTATGTGCCCCTTTGGGGTGCTAATATAATACTCTGTGAATGCCTCTACCACCTGTTGTCCCTTTGTAGAGAGCATCCCTGAGTCTTTATGGGGACTTAATACATACAGTGAGTAGGGCAATTTTATTAAAGGTCTCAGAGATCTTTCCAGTTTACATAATTATGACAAAGACACAGTAATTGTATTTGTCAGAAGCCTACTATGTATCAGATATTTTTAAGGTTATAAACACATTATTTCATTCAATCTATGCAACAGACCTCCAAGGTAGGTATTATCATTAACAAAAATGTGTTTAAATCATTTTGCAAGTGAGAAAACTAAGGATCAGACAAGTGAAGTACCTATTCAAGGTCCCATAGCTAAAAGAGGTAGCACTAGCATTCAAACTTAGTCGTCTATGTATTTAAAAAAAACGTTAAACATCAGTCATCGGCTCCTTGTAGTTACAAAATAAATTGGTCAAGGGTTGACAACAGTTTTCTTCAGGTGTGGCCCACATGTAGCCTTAGAAGCAGTGTCATTGATAAAACACTTTCTCTTTAGTCCATACCAGTGCTTCTCAACCTCAGCACTATTGACAAATGAGGCTGAAGAGTTCTGTGTTGTAAAGGATATTCCTGTGCATTGCAGGGCTTTTAGCACCATCACTGGCCTTTACCCATTGTGTTCCAGTAGCACTCTCTCATTTGTAATGGCCGATAATGTCTAGACATCACTAAACGTCCCTGGAGTTGGGGAAGGGAAAATTCCCCTGTCTTGAGAACCAGTAGCCTACACATAGAATACAAATTCTATCTCACGCTTCTTGCCAGGAGAATGTTAGTGTGTGTGTGTGTGTTTAGTATAGGACTCCCTTTAGTTTGATTATAATGAACTCCACCTGCAAGTGAAGTGAGAAAGGGAGATTTAATGAGTTGCTAAAATGTTCTAAAGTTAATATTTAAGTCAAATGGGATCAGCACTTTCTTGGAGCAAAATGTGAAACTGAAAGACAAAAACAAGTCTTTGCAAAGGGGTTTCTGTGTTGTGTGAATCAGGCCCCAGAGTCCCACTACACTAAACTTTACAGTGTACGTTTTCTTAATGGCAACCAGGGAAAAGAGACACTAATACTGCCCCCCTGTAGGCAGAATTCCAGATCTTTTAACAATGCAAAAAGGAGCTATTGCATGCCTCACACTGCTGTGAGTTATACCATAAAAATTCATTAAAACAGAAGTCTGGAAGCACATGCTACTTTTGCAAATAATGAGGCAGAAAGCAATCAGAGGGCTGCTTAGATGAGGTCACAGAGAGCATACTACATGGAAAGGCAGAAGAGACAGGTCTTCCAAGGTATCCTAAGGGAGTGAATATTAACCCCTTATTAGATGTATGGCTTATAGTTTTTTTTCTCCCATTCTGTAGGGTTTCTCTTCATTTTTTGATCATTTTCTTTGCTGTGTAGAAACTATTTAGTTTGTCATAATACTAGTTGTTTACTTTTCACTTTTGTCGCCTGTGCTATTGGTACAAAATTTTTTTAAAAAAGCACTTCTGGGACCAGTATCAAAGGTATTTTCCCCTGTGTTTACTTCCAGGAATTTTATGATTTCAGATTTTACATTTAAGTCTGTAATACATTTTGAGTTGATTTTTGTGCATGGTATAAGTCAAAGGCCTAATTTTATTCTTTTACAGGTAGATGTACATCTCTCCTGATACCATTTATTGAAGAGACTATCCTTTCCTATTATGTATTCTTCACACTCTTTTTTGAAAATTAGTTGACTATATCTACTTGGGTTTATTTCAGGGTTCTCTTTTCTATTCCATTAGTGTATGTGTCTGCTTTTATGGTAGTAGCTTACAGTTTTGATTACTATACCTTTGTAGTATATTTTGAAATCAGGTAGTGTGATGCTTTCATCTTTGTTCTTCCTGCTCAAGACTGCTTTGGATGTTCAGTCTTTTGTGGTCAATATGAACTTTAAAATTTTTTTCTACTCCTGTAAAAAATGCCATTTAAATTTTGATGAGGATTTCATTCACTCTGTGGATTGCTTTGGGTAGTGTGGACATTTTAACAACATGAAATCTTCCAGTTCATTAACATGGAATATCTTTCCATTTATTTGTGTCTGCTTTATTTTTTTTCACCAATGCTTTAAAATCCAAAATATACAAGAAACTAATCTAACTGAATAGCAAAACATGTACACAGGCACACACACACACACACACACACACACACACACACACATACACAAACGTTAACTCACTCAATTAAAAAATGGATAGGGACCTGAACAGACATTTCTCAAAAGATGACCTACAAATGGCCAAAAATAGAGAAAGAAATGTTCAACATCACTAATCGTTAGGGAAATACAAATCAAAATCATAATATTACCTCATACATGCTAGAATGACTATTACTAAAAAAAAAAAGATCACAAGTGTTGGAGAAGATGTAGAGAAAAGAGAACTTTTGTACGCTGTTGGGTAGGAATATAAATTGGTACAATCATAATAGAAAATGCTATGGAGGTTCCTCAAAAAACTAAACATAGAGCTATCATATGATTCAGCAGTCTCATCTCTGGGTATATGTACAAATAAATTAAAATTAGGATATTGAAGAGATATATGTACTTCCGTGTTCATTGCAGCATTATTCACAATAGCCAAGATATAAAAATAACCTAAATAATCTTATTGATGGCTGAATGCATAAAGAAGTTGTGCTATAAACACACAATAAAATATTAAACAGCCTTAAAACAGAAGAAAATTCTGCCATTTCCTACAACATGGGTGAGCCTGGAGGGCATTATATAAAATAATACCAGACAAAGGCAGATATCATAGGAACTCAGATGTCAAATCTAAAATAGTCAAATTCATAGAGGCAGAGTATAATGCCATTGTCAGTGGCTGGGGAGAGGAAAAAGTGGGAAAGTAATGGTTAAAGGGTATAAAGTTTCAGTTATGCAAGATATAAATTCTGGACGTCTAGTATATAGTACCATATGCTAAGAGGGTCTTACGTTAAAGTGTTCTTATCACAAAAACAAATAACAAAAATGACAATTATAATAAAGCAGGTAGGAGAAAACTTTAGGAGGTAATAGATATACTTATGCCCTGATGATGGTAATGATTTCACAGGTAAATATTTATCTCCAAACTTTTCCAGATGTATACATTATATATGTACAGCTTTTTAATATGTCAATCATATATAAATAAAGTGGTTTAAAAAAGGATTGGGGAGTGGAAATGTAAAGGAGCTGTATTTATTGAGTTTTTCTATATGAGATGTGTACATAGTAGGTATTCAAGAAATGTTAATCACGGTGCTGTTACCTTAAAAAAAAAAAAAAAAAAACTAATGCATTCACTGATTAATTAATTATTGGCACTGATCATCAAGCCACTCCACATAAAAAGAGATGGCATTTAGTTCTTGCCTAACCTATATGTGCTTAGCAATGTTTTCTGGCTTATTACACATTTTAAACTCATTTACAATTACCGTAACCCCAAAAGTCATACAATTTTTCTTATTTTACAGATGAGAAATGCAATGCAGAATGACTTGCCCAAGGCCATAAAACTATAAAAAGGGCCAACATTTGAATGTCTGTGAGCTCACAGTTCAATGTTCTTTTAGTTATATTACAGTATAGAGAATGCAAAATGCAATATATTTTATAGTAGTTCACATTAGTTTAATTGATGTTCAAAATAATTCTTTTTGATAGGGAGAATAAGTGTTATGATCTCTAATTGTAAATGAGCAAATTGAACCTTATTCCTATTTCAAAATCAGTACATTTTTTCAACAGACATTATTAAGCTTCAAACTAGAAGAAGAGAGGGTGGAAATAATTTCCAACTCCCATTTCTTCTGGTTCCCAGTAGCTGGGGTTAAGTCCTGGCCTCACCAGTTTTTAGCAGTGTACATATGTAAATGATTTGCCTGTATCTAATTTTTTTATCTGTGAAATGGGAATAATAAAGCTGCTTGCCTCACACTGTGAATGTAAAAACTAAATGAAATTATACACATAAAGAGCATAGAAGAGGAAACTATACGTAATAAAAGCTTGATAAGTGTTAGTTACAGCTACCATTATTCTTTGATTCTGCAAACATTCATTGACGACCTACTGTATGCAAGATGGCACATTAGTTAGTTAGCATAGGGGGATTCAGAAAATATCGAGCACTACTGTGTGCTAGGCACTCTTTCAGGTGCTTGGGTTATATTAATAAGCAGACTAAGGTAACATCATTATTGTCCTTACAGAACACCTTACAGTTCAACTCACATAGTAATACTGGAGTCTTGCCTGACCAATCCTCAGCTGGTTGTCACTGCCAAACCCCTTCCCTAACCCTTTTATCATTCTTTCATTCCTTCTAAGTAGGCCAGGTCTCCAAGCAAAGATACGGAGATGATGTTAAATACACACAGACACACACACTCAATATTTAATCTACACAGGTACTGAGTTAATATGCTCATGTATAACCTCCCATTTAATCCTCATAACAGCCCTGTGAAATACATTCTTTTATAATGCTTACTTAACAGATGAGAAAAAAATGAGTCTGAAAGAGGCTAAGCAACTTGTCTAAGTCATTTAGCCAGTGAGTAACCTGTCTGTCACTGGAAATAAGTCATCTGACTCCAGGCCCTCTCAGATGACCTTCTGGTATTTACTTTCTTGTACTGGTGAGGCATTCCTGTCAGTATTCCATCCATACACTTTTCTTTGGAAAGAGTAATCCTTCCGGGAATGAAAATGTAACTCCATCTTTTCAAAGGTAAGAGAACCCTGTTTGGAAGTGAAAGTTCAATGCTCACATAAAGACACAAATCTAAAAAGTCAAAGAGCCACGATTTGGATCCAGATTTGCCACAAAATGCTTTTACACGTATTTTCCTCCCTGATCTTTATTAGGAGCAGTGAGTTAGGGTCATGAGGAAATTGTTGTGTGAGTAGTTCTTTTACAAATGATCTCAGGATGAAGGCTTTTTGATGTTCTCTCTAAATGAAATTAGTCATTCAGACACAGGGATGTACAATATACCCAATGCATTTTTTTAAAATGACATTCAACACGTGTGCTACTATCAGAACACACTGCACGAATGAGGATTCTTAAGAATTCTACAATCATCCTTAAAACCCATTTATATTTCCATCTTAAATGGGTTCATTCATAAAATGTAAACATTCAAAATATATCACAAATTTCATGACCCTATTTGGACATTTAAAAATTTTTGAAATTATGAGCAAGCCTCAAAAGTGAAAAGTCTCAGAGGATTATCTCTGTGAAAAATCAGCCCAAGGAAGAATTATTAGTTTGTCCAAAGTCACAGATCAAGGTACAGAATAGAGAGCACAGAGGTACTGGGTCAATTTTTTGAAAGACAATGGTGAGGGCAAGGATGACATTTGGCTGCTTAAATTTGAGAGGAGCAAAGGAACAGAGAGAGAACCAGGGGTAGTAAGAAAGGGCGAAAGAAAGGAAAAGAGAAGGCCTTAGTTGGTTAGGGTGCCAGGGAAAGTGAAGGATGGGAAGGAAAGAATAAAGGCATGGGCGGTGGCAGGTATGAGATAGTGGGAAAGGAGAAAAAAATCTGCAAGTCATGCTTTTGGTTCAACTGAATCTCATTTACTGTCTTGTGTAGATGTTAGTAAAATTACAATGAGTTTAGCTTTCGGTTGGGGTACTTCTTATTTTCTTTTTAATAATGTATTGCTACAATTAGCCTGAACCACACAGGACCTCGACATTCATAAGCATTACATAAGTAATCCTTGAATAAAGATTAATTATGAGTAACCAAGCCAAAGAAGGAATAGATAATCTAAATATAGTCAGTACTTGCTCAATCCAACTCTATTCAACAAACATTTATTAAGCATGTACTAGAGGCACTAGACATTTTCTCTTAGAATACAAAGATAGGACTCATGTCCTCCCTTCAAGAAACTCATGGACAGGTTGGTAGAAAGAAAAGTAACACTCACATTAAAAAATTAAGATAGTAGAAATAGGCTGGGCAAGGTGGCTCACACCTGTAATCCTAGCACTTTGGCAGGCTGAGGTGGGTGGATCACCTGAGGTCAGAAGTTCAAGACCAGCTGGCCATCATGGTGAAACCCTATCTTAAAAAAAAATAAAAACGATGGTAGAAATATTAAAAGTATAAAAAAAATACAGAGGCTGGGGTAGTAAATTGTCTTTTGGTGTTCGAAAACTACTCAGAAAATTTGTTAGACTTCAGGAAAATAGTAGATATTTGCCAAGCAAACAGGCAATAGAAACATAGTCGCAAAGAGCATGAAAAAATATGCCCAGAAGTATGAAATAGCATGAAATATTAGGGGCCATTTTCACATGGAATATGTGGGGATATTCGAGTGCATTATTTCTCATCCGACAATGCCCATTAAAATTACTTGTGTCTATGTTTCAAAATGGAAACTTTAAAGCCCCACCTCAATATACTGCATCAGGATCTGAGTGTGTGTATTTTGAAAAAATAAAAACTTCCAAATGAATCTCATATATACTTTCCTAAGAGCCAATTATTTGAGTTTTCTAATAGAATGTAAACTGTAGAATAGGCCTAAGAATTAGAACTCATTGTAGAATAGCAAAGTAAACACAGACATTAAACACA
Organism: Cebus imitator; assembly: GCF_001604975.1. NCBI lineage: Eukaryota > Metazoa > Chordata > Mammalia > Primates > Cebidae > Cebus > Cebus imitator. Next base: position 1,050,032 of record NW_016107893.1, on the reverse strand, counting down.
AAGATATGTAAACTTTTCTGCTTTGAAATGATGCAGTTACATTTCCATGTGTAGTACATATCCTACAGTAAATTCACCTAGAGCTTTAAAGCTTCTAATATAGAGCTTCCACTAGTAAATGGAAGTTTACATCTTTTCATGTTATTAAGTTCTACAATCATTGTGTGTGTATATGTGCGTGTGTGTTTGTGTGTGTAGTTCAGACTCATTTTACCTTAGAAATTGTATAGTAGTTTGGAAGTGAGAGTCAGATAGGTGAATAACCCCACATAAACTTACTACCTAATTATTCTTTCTACCTAGGACTCTTCTCCTTTCTTGCCTTTCCCTTTCGTACTATTTGGAAAAATTAGCCTTCAGCCTTCTGGATTCTTCTTTCAAGTATAGTTCTCTAGGAAAATGGGAGTAAGGAAAACATCAACTTGAAAACTGTTATCAAGTCATTATGTCAGACTGACTTTAAGAAATGTGGACAAAGAATGACAGGAATGCATTTTTCATTTCTCCTGTTTTGGGTGTTTAGCATTCTCAAGTTGACAGTGTGAAGAAACTGAAAATAAGGCCTCTGGGTGATAGAGGTGACATCATTTTAATAGATATTAAATGTCATATACAAAAAGTTGACACATCTAATTGAGTTTTCTCTGATATTAATCAAATTAACTGACATGGAAAGTTTCTAAGCCTAATGAACATAGGCTGCTGTCCAAACCAGTTACCATTGAAATACATGCAAAGATGAACAGATATAATTGTGCTTTATGAGCTGGGTGTTCAGATACTTGGGAAGAAGTTTCCATTGAAACAAAGATCTGGGACTTTGTGTATTGCAGTTCACTAGGGACCTGTGTTTTGCTGCAATCAAATTATGAGTTCATAGACAAACGGAAAGGATTGTGTCTTATTACACACACCCACTGTCCAGGGTTCTTAGGGCTCAAGTCTGCTTGTCAAAGACGAGGTCCTCAGGAAAGGGCTGATGAGGGAACAGAGCAATGGAAATAAATTGCTAGCAACATTCTCAGGGTTGGAAACCCCTTTACAGCTTATTTTTTTTCCAGCTCTTCATTGAAGCTCCCTCTAGAGTGGAAATAATTTCATTTGTTTGTGTTTCCAACATGTTGGTGTGTCCTAGACATCTTTTGCTTGTCCTTGCAGACTCACTCTCTCCCTTTCCACTTTGCTCTCTGCACCAGGTGACTGGATTTGTTGGCTCTCCCAACAATCTCCATGATGCTCTGGTTTCTGGTTAGTTTTGCCCATGGATGCCCAGGTAGGAGATGAGGGACAGGAAGAGGAGAGAGAGAAATTATGTTATTTATTCCCAGGCTCTCTTCCTTCAGGCCATCTTGGACAGGCTTTATTTTTCTACCAACATCACAAATGGATCCTTCTAAGAGGATCAGTGCACCAACTCTATGCTGCTTTCTCCTTCCTGGTCCCAGTAATGTTTCTCTTCCTTTTTACTCCAGGATTAAGGATAGTAACATCTAGGTTGTCCTAAGCCTGGGTTTCTGCACAGTCCTCCCGTCCTTATTAAACTCGCCTTGAAATATCTAATTTTGACATGGCACTTGTTTCCTGTTGGAAATACTACTGATACAATACAATGATCTGACCTTTTGGCCAAGGCAGAACATGCACTGGAAGGGATGGCCAGGGATGGGCTATGACACCAGTTTCAGAAAGAGAAGCAGATTGCTTAGTAGTGCAGGACTTATTTTATTTTTGGAAGCACTTATTTTATTTTGGGCAACTATGTTGTCTTCTCCAGTCTGTGAGCAGCTACTTACAAGTTAAGAACTTTATCTTCGGCATGCTGGCCCTACCCCTTTCTCTCTCTCCCTCCATTTCTCCCCTACCCGTCTCTTCTCTAGCCCCACCCATCCAGATTAGGGCCCAGTTGACACAGGCTGTGACGGGGGTAGAACAATGAAATGCTTCAATAATGCAAACTTGGAGCTAACATGATAAACCACTTACTTCTATCCTCTCGAGTCTACCCATCCTAGCCCTAAAATTCACCTTGTTAATAATACAGCTCTGTATTTTGTGAGATAGATTTAGGTTGGAAGGAACAAAGGAATGAATGAAAATTGGGGGTTGGGTAGGGGTAGTGTGACTTTTAAAAATGTACATGAAACTATCAGCTGGAAAAAGAAGGACCTTAATGGTTTTTATGAAAAACTATCTTTCACCAATGCAGAGGTCAACTGATTTACAGAATAAGGCTCATTCTGTCCGTGGCCGTGACGTGGGCCACTGAGAACTGCAACATAATGGCTCCATACATTCCCTTCACTTTTTAGTTTACACCATATTTTTTATATCCTTTATCTTATCCATTTCAGACTTTAGGTTTGAATTCTTCAGGAGAAGAACTAGGACTCAGATCCAGGTCTTCCAACTGCCTATCTTTCACCCAGGAGACCCCTCATTCCAAACCACCTTGGCTCTAAACATTACATTCGGCTTAACTGCATTGACAAATTCTAGAAAGAGCTGCTTTTTGGTTGATTGATAAACTTAGTCCTCAACAGGAAAGCAACTTGAATTAGTGCCATCATCAAGCCATTATGAGAAAAGACATATTAACATAACATCAATACCTCATTTTAAAAAGCTTGTATTTAATAGTCTTGCATTTAAAAAGCTTCACTTACTCAAATTGAGTCTTTTCTATTTCCAGTTATAGAAAGTGAGAAGCTATCTTTGGCAAACTGAAAACTGTGCTCTTTGTGGAGAGGAGTAGAAGGGGTGGGAGAGACAGAGGAGACAGCAGAGACCAGAGTGAAGCGAATTTTATCCTGACGGCCCAAACTAGGTCCCACTGCAGCTGAAAGAGCTCTCCGTGGGAAGCGCCTACTCCACATTCTAAAACCTTTGGTCGTTTTTAGGGGGTTTGGCACTCCCAATGCTGGGACTCTTAGTTTTATTGATTTACTTCTTTGTTGTTTTAGGACAATGAGGATATAGATAGGGCACAGATGACACCATATTCTTGCTTCATTCTGTAGAACTGGGTGACATCTCTGAGGCTCAGCTTCCTTATTTGTAAAATGAAAATAATAATGCACCTGTCATAGGACTAGTGTGAGGATTAAAGAAAACAGCACTTGAAACATTTTAATTTGGTGCCGTTTGTTGTGTGTGTTCCAGCTTGTACCTTAAAGTACCCCCAAAAGGCCTCGTATATTAGACTCCCTCACCACACATGCAAGGTTCTGTCAAGGTGGATGAGTTGGGGACACCCTTCCATCATTACCTGTGAACACTGATGACCTTCTTTGTACTGGTCCCTCCCCTCGGTCTTTGCTTAACTGTTCTTGGCACTTAACCTTGTCTTTTATTGATGAACATACATCCGCATTTAGAATATGTTCTTGGCATTTCATTTCCCTGGATGGGACCCACAGAGTTCAGTGAGACTGAGGTTTTTACTCTTCCTGCCTCTAGCTGCTTCAGGTCAGCAAATATGACCCCGTTGTCAGCTGTTTGAAACCCAACTCTCTATGGCAATTTTATTTTTAGGCTAGACCATTCCCTGAAGGTAAGAGAATATTCAGGTTTACAATGGATACTCTCTGTTGGGTGAATTTGAGAAAAGATTTATATTTTAAATTATGGTGAACCCTTTCTGAATTTACTTGATACCTCTATCAATAACATTCCCATTTTACTGTCTGTGTGGCCTCTGACCACATACTGTTCCTCAGGGTCCTCTGAGCGTTCAGAGCTCAGAAAACTCATGGTATGATTTGATCATGGAGGAGAGAGAAGGCTGCAGCAGTAGGAGCCTTCTAGATAAGTATCTAATCCACCTGAAAAGTACTTTTTCACCTTAGCCCACAGATAAACATAACACTGCTGGGAGACGGCCGTAGTTACACTGAAATGTGACTATTAACTGTGTCAGCCTAGTTGGGTTTCTTAACCCACCTGGGACTCTATTACTTTATACATAAGTAGGTGAAATAAAATCTACCTTCTGGGGTCATCGTACACGTTAAATAAGTAATTCATTTGTATAATAAACTTTATCGTACCCCTTCCCTATGCCTGACTCTGAGCACAGTGCCAGAAAAACAAGGAAGAATGAAATCTGATTCTAGCCCAGCAGGATCTCAAAATCTGGAGAGAGAGAAAGGCAAATAAGGGGACAATCAAGAGCCCCAGAATTAGTGCCATAATGAAGGGAAGGACTGTGTTCTGGAGGTCCAGCTCACCTAGGTCTGAGCAGGTTAGGGAATGCTTCCTGGATGAAAAGCCTCCTAGATGACCCCTGAACCAACACATAGATACACAGAAGTTCTTCAGGCACAGGGAGCTGGACTTAGGATGCAATGAATGTGATTTGGGATGAAGACTGTAGTCTTGGCCCGGTGCAGTGGCTCACGCCTGTAATCCCAGCACTTTGGAAGGCTGAGGCAGGTGGATCACCTGAGATCAGGGGTTTGAGACAAGCCTGGCCAACATGACGAAATGCCTCTACTAAAAACACAAAAGTTAGCCAGGTATGGTAGCAGTTGCCTGTAATCTCAGCTACTTGGGAGGCTTCGACAGGAGAATCGCTTGAACCGGGAAGGCAGAGGTTGCAGTGAGCCATCACACCGCTGCAGTCTAGCCTGGGTGACAGAGCAAGACTCCATCTTTAAAAAAAAAAAAAAAAAAAAAAAAAAGGCTGTAGTCTCTGAAGACAGGTAGAAGCTATGAATGCAGCAAATAGCTGACATTTCCTTCCATCTCCACCCTGCTCCACTGATATGCATAGATTCTGGTGTTAGTCTCCTAGCCAGGATTGGGATTCATGTGCTATCGGTATGCCTCTGCACAGTTATTTACCTCTTTAAGCTTCGTTTCCTCAGCTGTAAACATGGTATAACAATAATTTCTGCCTCAAGAGCTACTGAGGGGATTAAACACAAAATGCTAGCATATCAGCCGGTACATGGTAAGTACTCTACTAATGTAAGTATTATTTACAATGATCACTAATCATTCACGAATAATAATGTTAATAATAGGTAATACTAATACAGTGCTTACTATGTGCCAGGTGCTATAACAAGGATTTCATGTATATTCATTCATCTAATCTTCACTTCAGTACTATGAAGTCAGTACGACTATCGTCCTCACGTATAAGTGAAGAAGTAATTTCACAAGTCACACAACTAGTAAGATGTGGAGCCAGGAGATGATTCTCAGAAGTCTGACTTCAGCATCTATATTCTTAATTACTACCCTAAACCTTAATAAGCAAAATAATAAAAGAGGTAATTAACTAAAGACTTTGGAAGTGGTTTGGGAGGGACATAAGAAGTCTTATCTCAGACTCTTGCTTATAGAAGAGAAGAGAAAGGGAAGAAAGAAAACAAGTTCCCTTACTCTGCCAGATGCCCCTGCATGGTTTTGCACGTTGGTGGCAACACTCAAGCAAAGAATCACAGTGGCTACCAGATTCTAACTGCTAAACAGCACACGGGAGTACAGCCTGGAGTTTTCCAGAAATACTTGCTAAGACTTTGTAGAAAGTGGGAGGCTCTGTGCCAGCAGATTGACAAATACCAATGGCACTTAAGCTCCTGCAGCTGCTGTAACCCCACCTGTGGCCATGAGTCAATGGTGTGCGCGTGCTCTAGGGTTCCTCGTTCTGTGGACGCCCTCCTGATGTGCTAGTGCTTCCTTCCTGAGTGAGTGCTCTAAGAGAAATCATGCTGAGTGGATCCTTTCATTTGCACCCTCATGTCTTACTGTTTTCTGCTCTAATCAGAGGGGCTGTTTGATAAATACATTTTGAATGAATTAAATTGAAAAACAAAGTTCAAGTTTATAACTATGAAATGTTCCTAACAAGATAGTATGGAGTCCCTGTTTGATCTCTTAAAAAACTGCAATGGAATAACTAATTTATCATTTGTTCCCAAAATAATTTTATGTAGTTTGGAAATGGCACAAGCCAATTTGCAATGGATGAGGAATTTGAAACTAATGTTCATTCTTCAGCCTTTCATTAAGTTGCTTAAAAACCAATCTAATTCCCTACCCCGCCAAAAAACTTTTTCAAAATATGCTGCTTTTCTTCAGAGAAATCGTGAAATCACTGGATCTTTTGGAAAGTGATAAAAGCCAAGTGCTAGGTTTTTCAGGCTTGGAGAAAGTGGAAGTAACAACTTTATTTTGTTGCTTGGTGCTGAAACGTTTTTGCTCTTGTTAAGTTCTCTCTGATTTATGACTTGACTTTGTCTAGGAAAGCAGTCGAGTGCAGGGAAGAGCTTTACCCTGTTGATGAAATTTTGAATGCTACCTTCCTGCTATTCACCCAACAAAAACTTTTCATGTCCCCACTACGTGCAGCCACTGTGAATGCCACAGTGCACAGTTCTGATCTGGTCAGTTCCTGTCCCCATGGAGTTCACCGTCTTATAGACTGTAAGTAAGCCAGCTGACCTCTTTAAAGCTGCACTTTTATTTTCCCAGGAAATGAGTATAACCCTACTTTTTGAGACTGTTTAAAGGACCTAGCACACTCCATATCCCACTACTGTAAATGTGAACTCTGTTTCAATCTTCCTTTCCCATGCATTCTCCCGCACCTTTGGCCCTATGTCTGGAAGCCTGTTCTTTCCTCTCCAGTCCACTAGGTTCTGGTTTGCCTCCAGGCTGGGTGCATTTCAGGCACCCAGGTCCTGATTTTAAATCTATCCCTGGGCCTACATTTCTCCTGACCTCAGCTTCTCCCTGGCACCAGCCTCCCCTCAGTGGCCCAGTGTGTTCACAGGTTCCCCTTTTTCTCACTCACCGCGGGCTCCCAGCTTTAGTTACTGACACGCCCCAGTGGCTCATTTCACATTAGACTCACACTGTCTCTGGATCCCTCCCTCAATCAGCAGTCCTGACATGAGGGCTGCTACGTTTTTCATCCTCCTCCTTTTGTTTGAGGCTGGAACATCTTGAGCCTCAGGTGTCTAACTTTTATGCTTGATTCTCAGAGGAACCTTAATTCTTCAAGGTGCTTGACTCTAAAATTTTCAGCCCATGGAAGCAAGAAGCACCTGTAGCTTTAAGCATTCAGTCCTGAATCACAAATGATGAGAATCCTAAAAAAAAAAAAACTGAGTGGTTAGTTAGGAAAACCACAGGGTAGCATTGAGGCTCAGTGAAACTACTGGGATCTGTGAAATTGCCCGGAAAGTTTTAGGGCACAAAGAATTCCAGACTAAATGTGTGTTGCTTGATGGCCTATAGCCAGGGCACGCTCTCAAACTCGACATCACACTTTGTGAGAAAGAGAGAGAGAAGTGGTCTCCACATTAAGTTATAAAGGGGAAGTGACTTGTTTTAACTCCCCACCCTATGTTTATTCATTCATGCATTCACTGCCAACGAATCTTTACTCAATTTGTATTCTACTTGCTGTAGCCTAGTCAGGTCTAGTCTTGATCCTCAGAGAGTTTAAATCTCAGTTACAGAAATAGCTAATACCCAGGTAAACAAAAATGTACACAAGACTGTATCAGTAAATATGGTAATGGAATGGGTACCAGAAAGAGCTGTTTTAACTAGGGTGGACAAGAAAGCATTGCTTACTTATTTCCTACCAGGAGCCTAGCGTTAGTCTAGAGAAGGTTTTCTCAACCACAACACCATTAACATTTTGGGCTGGACAATTCATTGTTGTCAGGGACTGTCCCGTGGATTGTAGAACACTTAGCAACATCTTAGCTGCCAAAAAAAAAAAAAAACCTGACAAATATACCCTGAGTGCTGTGGATGCTAGAGGATTTGGGCCTTTTTTTTTTTTTTTTTTTTGCTGTGGATGCTAGAGGATTTGGGCCTTTTTTTTTTTTTTTTTTGAGACAGAGTCTCACTCTGTCACCAAGGCTGGAATGTAATAGTGCAATCTCAGCTCATTGCAACCTCCACTTTCTGGGTTCAAGTGATTCTCTTTCCTCAACCTTCCAAGCAGCTGAGGTGACAGGTGTGCACACACCAGGCTAATTTTTGTGTTTTTAGTAGGCTCAGGGTTTCGCCATGTTTGCCAGGCTGGTCTCGAACTCCTGACCTCAGGTGATCCGCCCACCTTGGCCTCCCAAAGTGCTGGGATTATACATGTGAGCCACCACACCCAGCCCAGCCTGGGGCTATTATTTTTTCTTCATGTCATTTCAAACGTGGAACACCAAATGCAGAAGGACAACATTCTTTTGTTTCAATCGTCATAGTAATGAAATGCCAGTGAATCTGCTCTCAGAAGAAAAGAAGCTACAAGACTAAGCTATAATACACCAGATGGAAGGCAGATTTGGATCCCCACTCTTATTTATCAGAAAGAAGGCAGAACAGAATCATCGGATGACAATGGGCTTCAGGCAGGGAGAGAGAATAGAGAGAATGACAACTTCCTTCACGAACTTTGTGACTTTTAGCAAGTCCCTAAGCTTTGCTGCTCCTCAGTTTTCTCATTTGTAAATGAGTCTTAAAAAGTTCACCTCACAGGTCACAACTGCAGAAACCTTTGCCATGAGACTTAAATAATATGACATATGTAACGTATCTGGATCATAGTAGGAGCTCAACACAAAATAGCGTTTGTAATGGCTACTGCCACTTTGATCAATAACTTGTGGCTTCTAGTAGATCTGTTCTGTAGTTGAGTTCAGGCTGAGAGCTATTGGATTTCTGCAATTATTAAAATAGAGTTCTTTAATTGTTTTCATTTAAAATGTAAAGTTTCTTTTCCTCAGCTAGCTTAAAGTCTCTTATAATTCTTAGAACCTGAAACTTGTGTGAAAAGGACTCAATTTTTTTCCCACCTCTGTTTGCTGTGGGCACTAATGGCGTTTTGAAACCTGTGGTTCAGGGAGCACTTCTGGCTCACATCAGAGGCAGAGCTGGGTGGGTTCCAGTGACGTAAACTGACCTGGGGGAGCTATCTGCAATGCTGGACTTTCTAAGCCAAGGGAAGTGAAATGCAAGTAGAGCAATAGGGAGTAGTCTTGGGTTTAGCCCAGAAAGCCCTGGGCTCAGATCCTAACACTGCTCCTTACTTCCCAGGTGGCCTTATGCAAGTCACTTTACCCCCAGGTCTCAGTGTTCTTGTCAGGAGAATGGGGATGATGATAATGAATCTCAGGTTTTGAACTCGATAAAATGCCATAACTAATATAACCTTGCTCCTGGAATATTTTATACCATTGTTAGCTGTGGTGCCATTGGGACTTCATTGTATAAAAATATCTTATAAACCAAAGCATGAGTGAAAGGAAATGATACAGAACATGGAAAATCATCTGTCAAACTCTGATGACCTTAGTTCCATTCTAATTCAGTTGACTCCCAACAAGGGGTCTGAAGGAAGAGATGTAGCCAGTTGGCAGAGGAAATGTTATGTATTTGATAAAAATCCCTCCTTACAGAGCCTTCATAAATGATTAAAAAAAAAGTTAAGCAAAGAATCTTAGCAAGGCCTCCCATTTCTTTATACATTACACATCTTTTAAATTTATAAATGCTTTTAACTGTGGAGCTTTTTACCTGCAATGTACTTTTACTTGAAATCTCCATATGTAAATGTAAGATGGGGCAAAGGATGTGAGGTGCCAATCAGTCAAAGAAAAGAGGCTCTAGGTAATTTGTGGGTTAAGTCAAAGGCTAAGCACAGGCTAACAACTACTCTGTCCTCAGAACTAATTTCTAAGTACCAGGCTGCCTCCTATGTGGTCTTAAAATGTGTAATTTTGCATCACAGGGGGGATTAATTCTCACTAAATTACTTTTCCAAGTAGCAAATGCAACCTTTATCATCTTTGCAGAAGGACAGTAGACTGGTGAGAGTCTTAAGTGAATTCTTACATCCCTTACTTCACTTCACTATATTTCACTTTGTGTAAGCAGGAGAAAGTCTTCTCAATTTCTTGAAGTAGCCTCTTCATGTACAAATACCCCTCCCACTCACCAAGGTGCTTGAGCTTTGAGAAAAGGAAAAAAAGAAATTCAAAAGAATTGCTTTCTCAAACCCATCCCCTCCTTCAACTATCTTTCTCCACTTAAAAATTTGTCTACGAGACGCAGAGATGCTTTTCTCAGTAAAGTACCCAGCAATGGTCCCTCAAACAAAGCCTAAGCATTTGCTAGCTCCCATCACACTGCAAGTATTTCCTCTTCCCTAAATCCTAAATGCTGTTGGGAAATGCTCGCTAAATAAGTGTGAATAAGATAATTACCTACTTCCATTTCTAAAAAGGCTTTACGGCAGGTAAAGTCAGTCAGACAGAGCTCTCACATTTAATAATAGCTGTGGAAATATTGTTTCCTTCTGTTTGGACGGAGTAACGAATAATTTCCAGTTTTTAGATAAATGCTAGCAAGAGGATGTTAATTGGCAAGAGAATGTGTTATCATTTACTATCCTGATAGTAACTTTTTAAAAACAGCCTATTCAAGCACGAATAATCTCAAGAAGAAAAGAGTCCCCCTAAGGGTGCCACTCTGCATTTGGGGTTTCCAGAAACTGAGATGTAGGCCAGACACTCACAGATAAGAAGAGATAGCACATGTGTGAAGATAAAGATACCCTCTGATCCCCATCTAAATTGCTTCCTTCTCTGAATCAGGGTGACACATCTCTGTTGCCGTCCTAATCCTGCCTCAGCAGAAACTGGCAGCTGAGCTGTAATTCAAAGATGTCCCAGAGCTGAGGGTGGGCTGCAAACCTAGTTATCCAATTGAAGAATTGTGCAATTTATTTCTTTTGAACTCTTGATTCTTTGTTAAAGGAAAGGGTTTAGAATACTTCTCTGCATTGTTCCTTTGAGTCTTTTCCCCTTGAGCTTCTAGCTGAATCCATATTTCAGAGCATCATAATGTCACAGTGAAATCTAATCCAACCTCCTCCTGTTAATGACAGGAAAAGTGAGGTCAGTTTCAGGTGAATGTCTTGTACCTAGTCAGACAGTAAGTTAGTGGTGAGAGCAGGAATGAAAGCTGGTCTTGACCTCTGTCCAGTGCTCCTTTAGCTACAGTGCATGGCTTCCCTGTGGTTTCTTCATTCTCTGGGATGCTCATAAATAACCTCTCATATTCTCTGGCTTACTACTGAGGAGTGAGTCTGGCAGTGAGGCTGAGATCTACGGTCATTACCCTGTACCCTAAAACAAAGGCTAATGTAAGTAAGAAGAGTATCCAGCAGACAAGTCATAGTGGCTACTCTAGACAATTATTCTACTTTAAAAATATATATTATGGGTTCCAGAAATAAAATACATTTATATTCTCTTATCAATTGAATTATTTAGAAACAATAGTAAGTTTCTCATTTGCTATACTAGATGACTCGAATGGCCCCTACATCAAAAGGGTTTCAACTATATATAGCTATTTTGCTCCACCCCAGATTTGAAATACGTCAGTTTTCCTGTTCGTTTTGTTGTTCATTTGTTTGTTGACTTGTTTTATTTCAGACACGTCTGCCTGGAAACATAGCAGGGCCTAATGAATATTTGAAGAGTCGATCAATCAATGGATGACATATATGGCAATCTTTGCAATGTGCATGAGCCTGAGATGGCAAAGAAAACAGATAAGGAGAGGAGAGTTAATTGAAATTCTACATAGAAGAAGGGGAATAATAGTTTATATTGGAAAGATAATATAGCTGGAAGTTAAGCAATGAGGTTCTGGATTCCCACTGCATTGCCTCAAATTCTGGTCTAAATTGCTCTTAGTTATGTAAACCTGGGAAAATCATTTAATACCATTGAGCTTGTTTACCCATCTGGAAAAGGCATATAATGATACCTTATAGGGCTGTGTGAAGATTTAAACAAAATGACGTGGAAAACACTTATTACAGTGCCAGACACATAGTGTCAATTATATATTTATTATTTATTATTTATGAATCATTTATTCTTCATCGAAAATAAGCAGAAAATATCTCAATTTTGTTTTCCTTCTTCTCAAACAAAGCAAACCAAAAACTAGTGACCTTGCTTAGAGCAAGATCTAACAAAGACAGTTTCGGAAGACGGGGGATAAATCACACATAGATGAAGAGCATGTGCATATGTGTGTGCCTAAAGACTGGTCGCTGAATGACTATATTAATAACTACAGTTCAGTCGACTCATAGACGTTACGCCATCTGAGAAAAGAAGGGTTATTAAACCTCCCCGTTTTATAGAAGAAAATATCGAAGCTCAACTTTACATGGGTAGTGTGGGCTGGAATGGGAATTTTATGCAGTGTCTCCACGTGTCCATAATCCTGCACTCTATTCACTGTCTCCTCGGACATAAGGGAAGAAGAGATGAGGCATGGGTGTGATGTGGCTCAAAGATGGGAATGAAGGAAGCTGAAGGAAAAGGACATTGAGAGCCTCTATCTTCTTAGGAAGTGAGAGAAAGCCATTCTTTTTTTCAAAGTGCAAAGTAAAGGATCAACTAGTCTGGGATGGCTACAGATGAAAATTGTTGGAATTTGGAATTGCTGTGAGGGGAAATCTGAGAGACAGGGGATGGACAGTATTGTCTGGAACTTCCTTTGCGATCTCTTGAGAGACACCTTCTTTTCTTTTTTTTCTGAACTAAGCCCACTTCTCATGAGAAGGGTACATTTCCCAATAGTGCTCCCACATGCCATTCTAAGTGGAGTAAGTGAAAGTCCCTGGCTCAGCAGTGGGTGAGCTAGCTCTCTAGTTCTCTGAGCCAGAGGGGCAGATGTTTTCACAACATCCCAGGACAAGCTATTGTTTTGTGAGCTTGGCCTCTTGACTATGGGACTTTTGTCTGTAAGTCAGTTTTTCTTTCCCAATGAACCAAAAATACTACAAATACTACATTCTTGGGTAAAAATGCCGGCAATAAGACACTGGATACTATTAGAGTAGGGAAGACAGGGGAGGGCAAGGTTGAAAAACTAACTATTGGGTAGTATACTTGGTACCCAGGTGATGAGATCAATCGTATCCCAAACCTCAGCATCATATATCCATTTAAACAAACTGCACCTGTCCCCCCTGAATCTGAAATAAAATTTGAAATTATTTTTAAAAATATTACATGCTTGGGAAATAAGAAGGCAAGACTAAAAATAGCGGCCTACTTTAATTCATCTTTTCTAAGTCTATTAATTTTTCCTTTACTGAATTTAGAGTTACCTCAGAAACTTTTATCATTTAAGTTTTGGCTACTTAATACTTAATAGTGCTTATTAAGTATTAAGAATGCTTAATAATGGCATGGAAAAGTTCTGTGTGGGCCTTAAAGAACCTCTCTGACTCCAGACTTTCCAACACTACTCTATGCTCCAGAGTGATCTTTTCTAAAATACAAAGGTGACTTGCCATATTTCTCACCGGCTCTGTGGCCCTCCATTGGCCCCTGGTAAAAGTCCAGACTCCTATACAAGAAAGATAAGGCCCTTTCAATCCTGAAACTTCTAGCTGCTTGCCCCTCCTGCCTCACCTCTGGCCCTTTCTACTCCCCACAACCACCACCCTATTCTCATCCACACCCAAGGGCCTGCACTCTTCTCAGGAAAGGTTTCCATGGTCATCTGCTGGGCAAGCTTTGCTGCAGCCCTCAAGCCTCCTTTCATACATCGCCCCCTTGGAAGACTCCCTTGACTTCTCCAGGCAGATGTGGATCTTCATCCTCTAAAAGTTCATTGCATTACATATACATCGTCACACTGGCAAGATCTTCATGAAACATCACCTTTACCTGCTCACCTTTCTGTTTCCCCCACTCGGCTGTGAACTACAGAAAGCAGGATGTTTTTATCTATTGGTACATTTATTTTGTGCCACGAGCCTTTGGAAAGTATCTAGAATAAAAAACGTCATCCATTAACTCTTCAAAGATGAGTGGAAGTGAGAGAGGCAGGGAGAAAGGGAGGATATTTAAGGGAAAGGAAGGAGAGATGTAAGGAACAGACAGATGAGTGAGAGGCAGATTTTCAGAAGCACCCAGGGTTTCCGTGTCAGACTGCATTCTGGGGAATGAGAAGGGTGTCTTCCTCAGTCCTGACAATAACCCTGTGAGGTGTTTGTTATGATTTCCCATCTCAGATGAAGAAATGGGTGCTCACATAGGTGGGGTCATTGTCCATTGCCATGATTGGAAACGTCAGAGTTGGAATTTGCACCTAAATCTGTCTGGATCTGAGGTGTTACTTGGTCCTATTGGTCCAACTGGTCTCTCAGATTCATTCTCCTTTCCCAGATTTCATCACCCAGTCCCTATTTGTTCTCACAGGACTCTGAAACCAACAAAATTATTCTTGTTACCACTCTATTAACACTGTAACTTGAATATTTCTAGTTGGAATAAAAAAAATAAAACAGGCTTTACTCCCCTCTCGTTAACAATGATGATAATGAAAGCTAAGAACAACTGAGCACTGGGATGGTTGATTTTATGTGTCCATGTGGCTGCGTCACGGTGCACAGAAATTTGGTCAAATATTATTCTAGATTTTTTTTTGAAAGTGTTCTTTGTGTGGGATTAAAAGTTAAATCAGTGGATTTGAATAAAGTTTCTTTTTAATGTGGGTGTCTACATCTAATCAGTTGAAGCCCTGATTAGAATGAAGACTAACCTCCCTCAGATAAGAAATTCTCCTAACAGACTGCCTTTACTCTCTGACTGTACCTCTTCCCTGGGTTTCCAGGTTGCCAGGATATCCTGCAGATTTTGGACTTGTGCCTTCACAGTTTCCACAGTTGTGTGAGTAAATACCTTACAATAAATCTCTCTCTCTCCCTTTCTCTCTCCTCTCTCTGTACACACACACACACACACACACACACACACACACACACAGTTGGTTCTGTTTTTCTGAAGCACCTACTATATTCCAGAAACTGTGCAATGTTCTTTCTTTCCTTTTTGTTTTTGAGATGGAGTTTCATTCTTGTTGCCCAGGCTGGAGTGTAATGGCACCATCTCGGCTCATTGCAATCTCTGCCTCCCAGGGTCAAGCAATTCTCCTGCCTCAGGCTCCCAAATAGCTAGGATTACAGACAGGCACCACCACACCCAGCTAATTTTGCATTTTCAGTAGTGACAGGGTTTCTCCTTGTTGGTCAGGATGGTCTTGAACTCTCGACCTCAGGTGAGCCTTCCAAAGTGCTGGGATTACAGGCGTGAGCCACCACACCCAGATTCAATGTGCCTGTGAATCACTTGGACGTTGTTAAAATAAAGGTTCTGATTCAGGGTGTCTGGGGTGGGGCCTAAGGGTCTTCATTTCCTACAAGCTCCCAGGTGACACTACTGCTGCTGCTTGGGTTTAGAACACTGTGGAAACAGACCTGAGTTCACCCCTGAAATCAAAGAAGTTAACTCCATTTTGCTACAGAACCCACCTCTGTAAAACCAAAATGGCAAGAGTATCCATCTTACCTAGCTCCATCCTAGAGCTGCTGTGAAGATGAAATGATAGGATGCGTACAAAGCGCTCAGGACAGTATACAGCACAATGAGAAACATCTATTATTATTATTTTCTATTAATTATTGTTGTGTTAAATAAAACAACCAAGTGTTTCTTCTCAATGGGATGATGAGGAAACAAGAGGTGGTATAATTTTATCCCCTAAGGGACAGTTGGCAATGCCTAGACATTTTTTGATTATCTCCATTGGTGGTGGACAGTGCTGCTGGTTTCTAGTGAGGCCAAGGACACTGCTATAATCCTACAATGCGCAGAATATCCCCCACAATAAGTAATTATCTGCCCCCAAATTATCAGTTGTACCTGCAATAGCCCTACAAGTTAGGGATTACCACTTCCAGTTTCCACATGAATGTACAGGCCTAGATGTATGGCCTAGTGCACCCATTTAATAACATGGGACCATTTTACGTGAAAATACAGACCCAAGGTAGACGCCACTGGAACCTCCTAAGGCAATGCATGTGAGGGGAACACACTTGGACCTTTACAATGTCAGACTTTCTTTTTAACTTCTAGAGCTGTAAGTGAGCTTTGAGTCAGTGTTGTTCTTGAATTTTAATCAGAAGCAGAGTCCCAGAGGAGGCCATTCAGTTGTGAACTATCCTTCACAGAACCAGTGCAATCACACAGCACTTGTGGCCTTCAAATCCCCTCCAACAAAGCCAACGAGATTATTGTTTTTTGAGAAAATGGAAATCCATATGGATTAGAGTATGGTCTTCAATGTGCGTTTCAAGCCTCACATTATTAACAACAGTAGTTTATTTCTACTATTTTTTCGATTACAGCATGGTACACATTACACCATCTGGAACCAACTTCTTTTTTTTCTTTTTATTCTTTAAATACTTCTAAAGTGTTACCATCACTCTGAAAAAGTTAGCTGGTTAGAAAATTTATACAGATAAAAACCAGAATTTCTCAGACAGTTCACGCAGTTCAAACTAGCCAGACAACCAAACAAAAACCAACGTGTAACAGAATAACATCCTGTGCATAATGAAAGAGGCTGGGCTTTTTGTTAAGGCAGGGTTGGCTCTACCACTAGCAGACTGTGTGACTTCCTCTTCAGAGCCAAGCATTTCTTTATATCAATATAAAATATCAGTCAATGCTTGAACTGTCACAGTAAGCTGTGGAGGAAAGGGTCAAAAGAGAAGTGAGCATGCTAGAATATGTTTACTATCTAAGATTGGAAAACCTACCATCCAGTTATGTTCCTCGTTTACCAGAGTGAACATGAACACTCTGGTTGCGGGGAGACACCAGCATTGTTGAGAAGCTCTGTAACAGCTGTTCTCTGAAGACTTGCCTGATGGTAGTAGATGCTGTTACAGAACTGGACTGCCTAGCAAGAACCAAAATAATAAAATCACTAAATAGTAGAGACCAGGTAGAGCTTTTAACTTCTGGAAGCGAGTGAGTATACTCCCCCTAATAAGGGGAAGCAAAATCAGAATGGATGCCAAGGGAGCCTCACCTGCAGAGACCTACAGATGAGACTTAGGGGAAACCACTAGGAGCACTGCTTAATACAAACAACCAAAATCAGGAATGAATGAACAGACGGCTGAGGTCAGCGGTGATGACGTCTTGCCAAGTTTCTAGCTCTGTTCTAGTTCTTGTACCCAGATTCCAACCACTGAATAAGAGGCCGGGACTCTATGTAGAAGGATACTGAAGCACCACGGCAAATATGTAGTGACTCCCAGTCCTTCCCCAAAGGGACTCACAGCCATTTATTGGGTAACTTTATTATTATTACTAGCATTAATTCATTTTTTCGAGACAGGAGCTCACACTGTCTCAAATTCTGTTGGTAAGCCTCCCAAAGTGCTAAGATTAAAGGTGTAAACCACTGCACCCAGCCTACTGGTAACTTTAAACTGAGAAAGATGAAATCTCAGATTTTTTTAAATTTTCTGTGAACTTGTGTAGAGAAGTACCCCAGATCTTTTGAAGATACAGGGTCCAAGTTAATGCTGACAGCTAGGGTCTCAAATGCTACCATGGCTCCTACTAGAGGAAGGACATAGTGGAGTTAAAAAATAAACGGAGTCCTAATGCAGAGTGATTTCACAGCGGGTCCATGCATCCAGTGGAGTTGTTGGGAGATTGCTCTGTAAGTGCCAACTTGGTTAAAGGGATTAGTCTTCTGTTTTGTCTAATTTTTCTATTAATTACTGAGAGGAAAGTATTTTAAAACTGTAATCATGATTGTGAATTTGTTTATGTGCCCCTTTAGTAAGTTTTGAGGTCTTATGTTTTGAAGTTCTCTCATTATATCTCTATGTATATATATAATATACACATAATAAATTTATTATTGTATATTTTCCGTTATAGTCACCTTTTATCATTAAAACAGGTTCCTTCTTGCCTATAATGAAACTGACTCTTCAACTTTCTATTTTGTCTAATATTAATAAAGACACTCTATCTTATGCTTACTGTTTACATAATACAGTACAGTTTATTTGGTCTTTTATATTTAGTCTATTTGCCTTTGTATTTAATGTGTGCCTTTTATAGACATGATATAGTTAGTTCTTGCTCCTTTGTCCTATCTGGAAATCTTCTCTTGGAATCGAGAGTTTAGTCTATTTTCATACAATATAATTTTCATACGGTTGTATGTGGCCTGCCATTTTCTCCTTTTTTAAAACTGGTCTAATCTATTTATTTTGTTTCTTTATTCCTCCTTTCTGCCTTCTTTTTCTATTAATTCAATATAGT
The DNA here is from genome assembly GCF_001604975.1 of Cebus imitator. Taxonomy (NCBI): domain Eukaryota; kingdom Metazoa; phylum Chordata; class Mammalia; order Primates; family Cebidae; genus Cebus; species Cebus imitator. The sequence goes on along the minus strand of NW_016107893.1, from coordinate 1,031,835 downwards.
ATCCCATTTTAGTTACTCTATTGGCTTTCTAGCTGTATCTCTTTCATACTTTTACTGCTTGCTCTAGGGATTACATATAAATCTTAAACCAATCTAATTAGTTAATATTTAATGTCTTAAGTTAAAATACAAAAGGTTTGCATAAGTGCATTCCCTTCATTTCCCCAATTCCTAGTACAATTATTAGTTTTCTCCCTTTAAGTAGTCATATATACATTAATGAATGTAAGAGACAGGGAGAGAGAGAGAAGTGGGTGGGGAGAGAGAGGATTTGTCTGCAGCAAGGGAGTTGGGATGAAGCCCTGGTGGCAGCAGCAGCATTTTATGTAGCAAGCCCAGCCCTGGGCAAACCCTGGGTCTTCTAACCACCACAGCCTCAATTGCCCTACCTTGTAATCTATCCTTAAGAATGTATTTCCCATCCTTTTTACTGCCTGTGGGTTATCTGCTCACAGGTATCCTTCTCTGTGCCCAAACACAATACACCAGGAAAGACTAAACAAAGCTTGTATCACACTGAACAACTGAAGAAACAAAGGAATATTAAAGGGGGGTAACTTGTGTAATGTCACAGACAGTGTGTAGTGAAGGCAGGATTTAAACCTAGGTCTGTCACTAAAACCAATATATATTTAGGATGAGCCAGTAGGTGGAATAGTAATAAACACAAGACTATGAGCTCTTCAAGGGCAGGAATTTTTGTGTTTAGGTAATGATATGATTCAAGGGGTCTGGAACAATGCTAGTTACATAGCAGGTACCTAACAAATATTCACTAAATTTGGATTATCTTCCATAATACTGTATTAGAGCCATACCATGATACTCACTGCAGCCTCTGATGGATATGACAGTGTGCCATGACTACACGATATCACCTGATGACTTAGCATAAGATGTGGCTTTACCACCTGTGTATTCTAGGACCCTTCAGAGCTTTACATTATTAATAATAACGTAAGATGGAGATAATAAACCCTACTATCTAAAAGGATGTGAAGTTATGTTGAAGTATATGAATGTGGTAGCATGTCATTAACACTTGGTAAAACTTTCATTCTTTTCTAAATCCTTTTCTAGCAACAGGACTGTCACGTACAGGTAGGCAGGTTGTAAGCACACGACTCCAGGAGATACCATTTACACTGTAATCTCCATAAATAGTGACTCCTGAGGTCCAAGGAATCTAAATGGCTTCAGACAGCAGCTCTGAATCTAGCATAGTGACTACAGTAACTAGACCACAATGAGAACACAGTCATTTTCAAGTGAACCATTCATCATTAAGTGAATTAATGATCTATAGATCAAGGTGGGTTTATTTTACCCTAAAATTTGACCCATTCCATAAACAGTTTTTAAATGTAACAAGTTCTGATTAAGAGCACTTCAAAAAATCCACCAGAAAATAGATGCCCAGTTCTGTGCTAAGCATCAAAGGGAGAAGAAAACTGAGTTAAAACATGGTTCACATTCACCCCTCCATAGAAACTTCCACTTTACTGTCCCCCAGGGACTTCCATGTCAATTCAGGCATTAGTCACTTCTTCATTCTTATTTTATTTGGGCTCTCAGCAGCATTGAATAGTCTTTCCTTATTGAAACTCATTTTTCTCCCTCTTTAATTCCGTGTTTTTCATCCCCCCTTAAGATGGCTTTTTTTCAATCTCCTCTGTTGGCTCCTCCTTCTCTGATGGGTTCTAGATGTTGGGAGTAGCTCAGAGCTCAGTCCTTGAATGTCTTCTCTCTATGCTTTCTCCCCAAGTCAGTGGTTCTCAATCTTGGATGGATATTAGAAACATGCAAGAAGCTTTTAATAACACCAACGTTCAGGCTGATCCTGAGACCAATTACATAAGAATCGCTCAGGGTAGGACTGAAATATTATGTTTTGAAAGATTCCCAGGTGTTTCCCGTATGTAGCCAGGCTTGAGAACCATTTCCTAAGTGATCCCATTCATTCCATGCCTTTAAACGCCATCCATATGTTGTTGATTCACAAATTGATGATTCCAGCCCGAGAATTCCAAACCCTGACTCCAGCCCTAATATCCGTCCCTGGCTCACTTCGCACACTCCTGGCTTGTTTCTGCTTTTCCATGTGCCCAAGATTTTCAGCTCTGGATAAGAGCTCCCCGAACCCCACAGATCACCACCTAGGAGCTGATTCAGTTTCTCATTGCCATCCACTTGCCCACAAGCACATGTCAATCCCCACCAGGAGAGGCATTCAGGCAGGTTATTAATATTATATTAGAGGCTCCCTTGTATACACATCCATCATGTGACTGGTATTGTGCATGAGGTCCTACACATTTTGTTTCATTTAATCCTCATGACAACATTTTGAAGGAAGTATTATATATACAAACTCACAGGTGAGAAAACCAGGTCTTAAAAGGGTGAACAAATTTATCCCAAATCACATGACCAACGAAATGGAAGGACCAGGACTCAAGCTCAGGTCAGTTTTGCTCCAAAGTTCATGCATCCATAGTTAGGCATGCTGCTGCCTGAGTCCCTTGACTTTCAACCAAACGAACCACGCTCCCCTCTGAGGACATATTCTTGTTCCCAATCATTATGGGACATGAAATTTTGAGAGCCTAGACAGTTAGGTTCAGATGAGGCTGTTGAGTTCTTAGAATTCATTTTTCTAATTGCACAGATTAGGCAAGGTCTTCAGAACTAAAGTTACTTTCCCAAGGTCAAACAATTAATTATTGGCCAGGCAAGGATTTAAATTAGGCCTCTTATAAATCCAATGCTCTTCTCAGAATATAACGTCTCCCTACATTAAAATGAAGTGTTTCTAATAATTTATTTTTCCCTTCAAGTTACACAAGTGTCCTTCATAAAACAGGCTGTGTGTTGTTCAGCTGCATAAAATAATTATTTGTTACATTTGTTGCATTCCTTTTACCTTTAATTTCAGTCAATTGAAAAGGCCATTGCTCACCAAGCTACTTTAACCACAGAGCCCTTATGAGGTTTGTTTGTCACTGAAGTCTTATTTTCTGCAGTAAATTAATGATATGTTATTCCCAGAGACTTTATGGTGCTTATCACTATATTAACTCACATCAAAAAAATCACAGGGAGCTATTTTTCAAACCCTGACAAAAACAGCCTAGAGAAATCCTACCGAATTGGGGGCTTTGAAATATAAATGCACATACGAATTGCATATTTCTCATAAAGAAAATGTTTTCATTTCACATTAGGTAAAAGCTTTCTTCAAAAAGTTGTCAGTACAGGAAAAGATTCATTCCTTCTCAACCTCGTTTCCAAGAGCAGAAGGAATGGTTGCTCCTTTGCAAACAAGAATTATGAATTGTAGGTCACGATGTGGTGTGCAGTTAGAGAGACCTTGATTTAAATTTCTGATGTGCTAATTACTAGCTCTGCTCCATTACTTTTGTGGCTTGAATTCTCAGTGCCTCAGTTCTCCATCTGTAAAGTGGGGATGGAAATATTGCATCCAAGTGTAGAGGACTATGTGAAATAATGTGAATATAATATCTCAGCATTCGTAGACCATAGCAGAAGTTAAATAAATGTGTTTTTCTTGCCAAAGGTTTAATTTGTTCCTATTCTAACTTAATGTCCTTCAGCTACCTTTGCCAACCATTCTAGGCAAGTCCCAATCTTCTTTTATGCCACTCATTTACTCATAAAACACTCTTGTAAGCCAGCTATGCCAAACACTAAAAGAAGCGCAGCATCCCACCCTATTCCAGGAGCTTGGGATCCAGTGTGGAGGACAGATGAGGAAACAGGAAATTGTACATAAGTTCACCAAGAGCTCTGATGGATAAGTACCAGCTATGTACAACCCCAACTACAGCTGTAATTAGTTCTTCTTATTCACAAAGACCTCCCGAAGGAAGTCATATCTTGGCTGAGCATCCAGTAGGACTCTTCCAGCTCTGAAACACCCTGACCCAAGTGATTCCTACAAGGCTTGTGCAGGTGGACAGAGCAGTTTTTATTAAAACTAACAGAGATATTCTTCAAATAAGACATAACAATATATATGTTCAAGAAAGTCCTTTTAACCACACAGCATCAGCTGAGGAAGCAGAAATGAAGGTTTATCCTCTTTATGGAGGGATGTGGGAAGGAAAAATGGAGACCATGAACTTTTCTTTGGCATCCACAAAGTATCAGGAACAGCTTGGCTTTTTCTTCTCTCTGTGTGTTACGTTCTTTCTCACTCTTCCTCTTCCTCTCTTTCTATGTCACTTTTTTTTTTAGAAAACAAAATCATTCATCATCATAAATGGCTGTCTTATCTTCATTATTACATAGGGAAAACAAAGTGAATTAAGTGCCAGAACGTTCATGCTATCTTGCCCAAGGCCACATGAGTAAAGGGCTACAGAAGGGATGTGAACCCACTTATGCTGGCTGTACAGACTGTGATCCATCTACCTAGACTAAGTTGGGGTGTCAGGATCTCAGCAAAGCAGATTGGGTTCAAGGAAGCAGGTTACAGAACCCAGAATCCTGAGGGGGAAAGACTCTGTCACATTTGGCAGGGGTGCACAAACCAATAATTTGCCCAGAGCACACCACAAATTATTCAAGCAGCAAGACTATCTCAGGAATCTGCCTTCTGCTTAGTGATGGGACCTTCATAAAGGCTCAGGCAGGTCATAACTCACTTAGGAATAGGTGGGACTTTGAGTAGGCATGGGCACACCATGTCCTCTTTTGGGGATGCTAAGAATCACTGCAGTGGGTCTGGTCTGATATCTGAGGTTCATTAGAGCAACCTTACTCAAATTGGCAGCAAGTCATTGGTAGTAAAAGAGATTAAAAAGGTTGTTCCTTATTTAAAAGGGGAGGATAAAGTTGCTGACTGAGATATGTTGTGAATCATGAGAACAGTGCCTGAAATAAAGAAATAAATAAATGAAGTTGGGATGGAGAGGGTGAGGAACTGCTGAATCAGCTCTCTAGCAGAAAATGGAATTCAGAGGTTTTCTTTCTGTTTCTGACAAAATGGATGTTGAGGCCTTTTCTTTCCTTTTTTCTTATTCATCTAAAAGGTTCTCTTTAGAAGCAAAGTACAATGGAAATGCAAACCAGGAAATCCTGATACTAACTCTTGACAAGGTGGAAGGTAAGGAGGAAGTAATTACTGAGACTGAACATGGTCCAGAGGGAAGCAGTGTCCTTCTCCCACTAGGAAAAGGAGACATTTTACCATCTCTGTGCCAAGTATGACCCTGAGATGACTTAGTTTCTTCTGTAAAATGAAAAAGGAGGGGAGGAAGGAAGAAACACATTAATATGCATTGAGTACTATGCACGGGCCAACAAGGTTTAATATAACATTATGTCAATTAATCCTTACAACAGCCCTGCTGGATGTATAATATTGTACCCATTTTAAAGAGAAGAAAAGTCATGAGTAAAAAGGTTGTCCAAGTTCATCCAGCTAACAAGTAGCAGACCTGGAATGCAGAACCAGGGCAATCCAGCTCCAAAGTCCAGGTTTCTGACACTGTGCCTTATCAACAGGATGCAATTCCTTCCCTCTCTGCCCCTACAAAGTCTTTCAGATAGATGACCATTTAGATAGTAGGTGACCTTCAGTTTTTATCTGATCCAGAAAGTCAGTAATTTTAGTCTTGCTTGTGATTTATAAAGAAGAAATTTGGAGGAGAGGGAGAACAGTCCTGAAATGGATTTTTGATTGATGTTACCTAAGCTCCATAAGTTTGAAGCTCTCTCTATTTCTGGAGTCACGAATCTCTATTTCTCCTTCAACCTAAACCTGAAGATGATGTGTCCTTCTTCATCCATTCATTTACCCATCAGTCATCCATCTATCTGACAAATATTAGACATCTGCTGTGTGACTGACCTCATCTTACGTGGTGGGTGGAAGTTTGTTTCTCTTGTGGGGCCTCCCTATAGAGCAGGAGGATCAGAAAAAGGCACACCCCACATTATAATGGAGTTTAAAGAGATGAGCTATATATATTATATAATGGAAGATGATAAAAGATCCGTTGAAACAAAAGAAGAAGTGATTCACACAGTCTGGGGCCATGATAGCATATTAGGGGAAATTCATCTAGAGTGACATTTGATGACAATTAATGGATGATCTGGAGTTGGCCAGGCAAGAAAAGAGGTCAGTGGGAGTAGTGTGGACAGACATACAGAAGGAAAGATGTGGTACGTTATGAGAACTACGACTGGGTAATGTGGGTAGGGGCACACATATGAACAAAAGCAGGAGAGAAAGACAGTGGGCACACCAGGGAGCCCCATGGGGCTTTCTAAGGAGGAAACTTTTCTACTGGCAATGAGGAGCCACTAAGGAATCCAATTTAGGGAATAATCTGTTTATATTTGTATTTTAGGAAGCTCTCACAAATACAGGGGAAGACAAAAAGCTCAGGAATTGGTTAAGTAGCCAAGTTTTCAAATAATATTCTAAGTGACTTTCACATATTTATTTCTTTGTTTTGACATTCATTTATTAAATAGAAGACTAGGGGATAGCAAGGCGAATCAAAGCATATGTAATTCCTGCCTACATATAACATTGAGTCTAGTTGAAAAACCAGAAATTATTTAAATAATTACATGACACTTCAGCTGTGACGATAAATTTAGAAGCGAGTATATGGTCTCAGGAGACCCTGTTACAGAGTTATTTGTCCTGGTTAACTTCTATGAGCAAGTGACATACGCCCTGAGATTTGCAGGAGCAGTGGCAACGAGCCAAGAGCTGTGGGCAGAGAAGAGTGTTCCAGACAGACTGACAATGCACAAAAGCCCTGTTTTTGAGGCATAGGGAATGTGGAGAGGGTGGGAATAGCTGGAACCAAGGAGGTGAGGTGAAGGATTCAGGGCGTAGCATGAGGCAGGAGGTTAGGAGCAGATGCTGAGTTTCGACTCAGGTCTTGAGCTTCTCACTCTGAGCTTGAGCTTCTGAGCATGAACAATGCAAAACAAAACGAAGTTACCCTGGCCATCCCAACCCAGGCCATTCTATATTAGCTAACAAAGATGACCTAAAGACATGTGAGTGAACCGGGCCAACATCTGATGAGCAACCCAGCCAAACACAGCCTTAAATGTCTAATCTTCAGACTCAGGTGTGAAATAAACAATTATCGTGTTAACTCACTGAATTTTAGGGTTGTTTGCTATGTGCGAATATGATTTGGGGAGCACAATGAGGTGTTAAGAATGATTCTTTGGGTGCTGGTTCATACATCTGAATCACTACTGGATTTATTCTCTGAAACTGGACCAAGATTTAAATTACTGAGTAAGCTATCCCTATGATAAAGACTGGGAAGAATCAGTTTAATCGTGACTCGGAAAACCAGAAGGGTACTTTGCTATGAGGATGAAGATCCACTCCGAAGCACCAGTTCAACCAGTTTATATTGTGTATAATTATTGGGCCATTCTTTTGATCTTGAGTCTAATTGACCTGGGTTCAAATTCTATCTCTAACACTCAATTTGTGTGTGACTATGGAAAGTTGGTTAACTTTCCTGAATTTAAACTGGAAAATAATAACAATAATATCTATTTATAAAGCTTTTGTAAGGATTATGTAAATGGCAGCTGAAGCATGAACCACATCACCTGGCCTTAATTTCATACCCAAAGCATAGTTGCTATTATAATTATACAAATCTTTGTTCAGGCTGTTCTCCATCTGCTTGATGTTCTTTTTTTCTTCTACAGGTTCTTTTTATGCTTTAAACTTGGCTCTAGGCTCATCAAATCATTGAAGCTCTTCCAAATTATTTTAACACAGCACTGACCTTTCTAGAATGTTTGCATCTCTATTTTTGCAAACTTTCATTCACTATATATTTATGGAGCATCAACTATGCACTCATCACAAAGGAAAATAATAATACACTGCTTTGTCCTACTCACAGGTGGCAAACAACACATGGTCTCATATTCTCATTTAAAACTGAGTATTCATTTCACTTTCCAGATTACGATTTCTTTGATAAACATAATTTCATTTGATGTTCACAAAGTCCCGGTGGAAAGGCAGAGGAAGTGTTGGCATCTTAACTCCTGTCAAAGATGAGTCTAAGCTCTCTGGACCATGCTCTTCACCCCCTTGTCACTTGGTAGGCAACTTCAGTGAAGACTTATCTGCTTTTACTGATGTTGTGATGTATTTGTTTTCCACAGTTGCATGGTGGCTCCTGAGCTCAGGGACCAGGGCTTCTATATCTCTGGATCTCTAGTGTCTAGCTAAAGGCCTGGCAGAGGACAGGCATTTAATACATATTTGCCACATGAATTGGGGTCAGGAAGTTTGAGGGACTTGCTCAAATACACATGAGAAATCAACAGTCGACTTGGGGTTAGAATATGGTTTTTATTTCTCCGGATTCAATGCTCTCTACATTACAAGTTGTCTTCTATTAATTTGATATTTCTGTGGTTGATTTTATAAAACAGAATAAAAGTGTCTCACAAAGAAGATAGTCTGTTAAGAGCATGGAAATTTGTAACCTGGAAAGTAGAATGAATACTTACTTTTAAATGAAAATATGAGAACATGTGCCACTTGCCACCTATGAGCAGGACAAAGCAGTGTATTATTATTATTAGGGTTCTTCCGAGAAACAGACCCAATAGTAGATTATATGTAAATCTCCATGTATACATACATACATGTTCGCAGATTTCTAACAAATAATTGGTTCATACAATTATGGAAGCCAAGGGGCCCCGCAATCTGTTGTCTGCAAAATCAAGAACCAAGAAAGCAGGTGGTATAATTCAATATAAGTCTGAAGGCCTGAGAACCACAGCTTGGGAGTAGGGAGGGGACAATGGTATAAGTCTCAGGCCAGAAGCTGGAGAACATTGAACACAAGTTTGAAGGTAGAAGAGGATGGAGGCTCCAGCTCAAACATAGAGAGCAAATTTGCCCTTTCTCTGCTTCTCTAGTCCATTGAGGCCTTCAGCTGATTGGATGATGCCCACGCCCATCAGTGAGGGAGATCTCCTTTATTCAGTCTACCCAAGCAAATGCTAATATCTTGCAAAAACACTCTCATAGATACACCCAGAAATAATGTTTCACCAGATGCTTGGGTATACCTTAGCCCAATGAAATTGGCACATAAAATGAACCATCACAGTGAAGTGTTCATTAAAATAATCTGTTAATGAATGAACATAGGCAGAGGCCAAGGAAGTGATATTGATGAGCATCTACTATTAACAGAAAACATGTTATTTTATTTCATATTCATAGCAACTTCATGAGATCAGCATTATACCTGTTTACAGATGAGAAAATTGAAGCTCACAGAGGTAAAGTCACTTACGTGTGTAGGTAAATTGTGGGGTTGGCATTATAAGCCAAGTTGGTTGAAATTCAGTACCTGATCGCTTTTCATTATACCCTGCAGACAAAAGACTGAACTATTGCACTCCGGGCCATGTGGACACTCTGATGAACACAGGTATGGGTGAATGCTGTATTTTTAATTTTTTTTTTTTTTTTACTGCCTTTCAGTTGAGAGAATGGACCTGAACATGACAGATTTTCAAATTCAGAGGCTTAGTCTTCTAATCCCCAGACTATAATTTTCACTCTTGTGGCTTTGTAAATAATGTTTTTTGTTTGTTTGTTTGTTTGTTTGTTTTGTTTTATTTTTTGTCATTTCATAAAATGCCTCTGATTAGGAAGGGATTGATCATTTCCTAAAACTGTTTTGTAAGAAATGCCCAAAGCCACTTGGCATCCCCTGTTGGTGCTTATTTCTTTGTGTTTCTGATAAAATATAATTGTCTTAAGTCTCACAGGATTGATTAAATGGAATGTTCAAAAAGAAAGCTGTCTTATTACTGACCCTGCATCCTTTAGTTAATAAGTTTTTTTCTAATTTTACTTCAAAGATGAAAGTTTCTTAATTAACCATCAGAGGTTCTCTGAAGCAAAGTATATTAAAATCATATTATGCCTTCCTGAGGCTCTCCTTGGATTTTTTATTAAGCAAAGCTATTGGAAGTAAAGATATGAGGGTAATTGTATCTATATATAATAAAGAAAGATATACTTATGAGTTTTCTATTCTAATCAACATCACTGCCACACTGTAAAAGTCAATTATTTTGTAATATTTAAGAATGCTAAAAAAAATGAATATTATTTAGCCCAATCTTGTTAGCTCTGGAAATGAGAAACAAGAATAACAAGGATTAAAAAAAAAAAAAATCACAGCTTAATTCCAAACGCCATTTAGCAAATGTGTGTCAGAGCAACTTGATCTATTTCAACAGTTATTTATTGATTACCTGCCATATGCCAAGCAGTCTTCCTACATTCTGAGAGATAGGAAAATTAAGACATTGACCCTGCCCTCAGTGAGCTCACAAACTCATAGGAGAGATTGTTTCTTTGTGTAAACCAAGTGACATTGGACATGCACTATAATAAAAGTATGTGCAAGGCAGTGATGTCCTGTGAAACTGTTCTGGAGTGGAATAGTCCTGTTTTGCCAGTTTTTGTGGTATAAATATTTCCACTGCAGTTAGCTTCAAGCTGCCAGTTTAACAACTCCCAATAATTTGTAAATTGGCTTGCAAAACTCCCGAATATTTTAACAACCAGCTCTCATAAGCAGGTATTATCCAGCTTCAACACATCACTGCAAATATAGTAGAAGCGCAAATGAAAGCAGCAGTGAATTTTGCCTGGAACGGGGCTAGAAGAGGATTCAGACCCAAGGGAATTTGAGCTAAGCCTGGAGGATGAACAAGATAGTAGGGCAGAGAGCAGAGAAGAATGTTTCAGGCAGAGGGAGTATCACATGCAAAAGTAAGACGGCTGAGAATTCGTTGTGTGCTGGGACATATGTGATCAGACAGAGCTGATTCTGGGACTTTCAAAGCTGAGGGTTACACCAGGGCCAGATTGTTAAAAATCTTGAATGCCACACTAGGAGTTATGACTTCTTTCTATAGTAAATAGGAGTTTCTGGAGGGGCCTCACAAAACCCATCTGAAGAACAACTACAGAAATAACCCAAGCACAGATGGATTCTGCCAAATGGCCAGGCATTCTGCAAACATGGTTATTTTCAAAATGACTGATTTCTTGGCTGAATTTTATTGTTTTTCAAAGAATTTGGCTTATTCAAAAGCATGATCATATGAAAGGGGAGAAAGTGAAGGAAAGAAATACGAAGATAAATTGTAATGCATCTGTATTGTAATTTAGAAGTATTTAAAAATGTATTATGTGCTCATTACAGAAAATATAAGTATGAAAAAGATGAAAATAAGAATTACCTGTCATCCTATCACCCATATGTAGCAGCCTATATCATTCTGATATTCATCTTTCTAGTATTTTATGTATGTTTTTATTATGCATATATTTTTAAATTGAAAATTAGTATCTATTATACACATTTTATTAAAATTTCTCAAGAATACCACCACAGGTCAATATGTGTTTGTCTCTATCTTCACTTCTAATGATTGCGTGGTATTCTATTAATTGGAGGTTAGCTTGTTTCTGAAATCCACCGTTTGTGGAAATTAAGATTGTTTACAGTTTTTTACGATCTCAACTGGTACTCTGAATAAAGACTTCTTTTTACTCTTAGCATACATTTTCTCAGGACAATGAAATGTTAACACAATTTTTTTTTCTTTCACATTTTTCTTTTTAAAAGCAAATTTCAGAGAAACAAAATAAGATGCCACTTTGGAGTAAGTTCACTAATCATCTCATTGTCCTTAGCACTTCCTTAACGTCTAATATAATTCACTGTTGAGATGTCTATATTGTAGTTACGAGACCAAGTTCTCACAGGTTTCAGGACACACATAATCTTTCTGTGACAGTAGCTGAATACTATGTTCTGCTGCTTACCTGTTCTTCTACACCATATCAGTAGCACAGGGTTTTATGTGACAAATACCTGGATAGCCAAGTATCCTCCACTCAGGAATTAAATTCATATTTGCACTAATTATGGTGTCACATGTGTGAGAGGATTGTCTTACAGCTGTCTATATGGTGTACTCTCTAGAGGTACCAACATAAGAAGTGGTGGTTTACTTAAACTGATAGCCAATGATTCTTTTAGAGGCATTCCTTCATGGGAAATAATGATCACACAACATGTTCTTATTAAAAGTTTCTCTTGGTTGGGCATGGTGGCTCATGCCTGTAATCCCAGCACTTTGGGAGGCGGAGGTGGGTGGATCACCTGAGGTTGGCAGTTCGAGACCAGCCTGATCAACATGGAGAAGCCCCATCTTTACTAAAATACAAAAATTAGCCGATTATGGTGGCACATGCCTGTAAATTCCAGCTACTCAAGAGGCTGAGGCAGGAGAATAACTTGAACCTGGGAGGCAGAGGTTGCAGTGAACTGAGATTGCACCATTGCCCTCCAGCCTGGGCAACAAGAGCAAAACTGCATTAAAAAAAAAAAAAAAGTTTATTATTTTGTGCCAAGAAAATAAGATGCTGAAATGAGATGCTGAAATTTATTTTTGAGCTTCAAAATGAGATGCTGAAAATTCTTTTTGAGACCAGATTATAGATCACACTGAACTTTAGCTTAGGTATCTGAATTTTATCCCAGCTTATATTAGTTATGAAAAGGTCTTCAATAGGAAAAATAGTATGTGAATCTAGGCACAAGAGAGAAGTCAGCTCTTAGGATAGCTACTGCTTGAATAATTTGGGAGTGAAAATGCTTTTCTTTCCTTCAGCTGATATATTGTATTACTGAACCAATGCAGTAAATTTGGGAAATCTCTCTAAGCCTGCTATATACCAGACACTTCACTAGAAAAAGAAGGGATGCAAAATAAAATAACTGCCCTTCCTGAAAGAAATGCATTTGAGAGTAAAATACATTAATAATATGTAGTTACAAAGCAACACAGTAAGTCCCATAATAAAAAACACATAAAATAAAGAGCTATGGTAGAGCAGAGCCTGACTAACTCTTTGGGAGTGGTGGCAGAGAGTAGTCAAGAACTTCTTTTCAATGACTAAAGATTTCTTTTTACTCTTAGCATACATTTTGTCAGGACAATTAAATACGTGTAAATATACATATTTTTATATGTATATAAATATTTTTATATTTTTATATTTTGGTTAGAGTGGATTTTCATGTATAAATAGAAACAGGCAAACAGAAGGAAGGGCATTTCAGAGACAGAAAACAGTATGTGCAAAGACAGGTGGACCTGAAACAGTATATATATATTTATCGTAATGTGCATTATATATCGTCCCCAAGCCAGATTTTAACTGTAGATTTGAACCTGAAGAATGACATGCATGGGTAAGATCTGTGCTATAGTCAAAAACCTGGACAGGAAGACCTTCTTGGCATGGAAGACAGGTTATAAGGCGACAAGACCCAAATAGAAAAAGCACAAATCTAGGTGGAAAGAAAATGGTGGCTTGGATAAAGAAAAGAGTAGTGGGGATAAAGCAAAGAGAGATATGAAAGGTATTTAGGAGGTACAAGTGGAAAGGGCCCAGTGACTAGCTAAATGTAGGGATGGTAGGTAGGCAGTATAAGGCTCCCTAATTTCTGGCTGGGATGGCTAGCAGGTGATGGAGATATTAAAAAGGTAGAAAACAGGAGAAGCAAGTCTCATGAGTTCAGCTCTGGGCATAATGCTTTTGAGATACTGTGAGAAATCCAGGTGAGAATGACTGGGTAGCAATGGCTTATATTACTAGGTTTTGCAGAAGATGATTGGGATACTGCAAATTCTGAGACAGTAAAAGGTTAACATATTTTAATGCCCCAGTTTTTTATCAAGGTCACAGCTTGTGTCTTCCACCATGTACAAACCAGAGGCTAAAGGACTTTGCAGCTTCACAGTTGGAATCTGCAGCTTTTCTTATGTGCAGCAGTGACCCATAGCATATCTAGAGTAACTGCTGAGAACTCCATGTATGACATCTCCTAATTAAAGATCACCACCAAGTTAGGGATCACTGGAAGCAGGTAAAAGGGAAAGTACATTTATTATCAAACAAAAACCCATACCAATTCTAGTACTGATTTTTACTGAAGTGGTAGCATTTGATATGACTGGCTTTCATTTATGTTTTGAGAACTAGTAGTTTTTTTAGCTCAGTTGATCAGATGTAATAAATTTACATGATAAATTCATTCATTCACTCAACTACCTTTTTTTGAGTGCTCGTTACTTTTTTTTTTTTTTAAGAGACTCAAAGGTGAATATAATTTATTGCCAAGTAAGACATGGTCCTGACTCACTAGAAACACACAGCAGATTTCTTTCTTTATAATTACTGGTGTAGCTATGATGATTATAAAGATAACAAATATAATTTGTTTACCGTTTTGATGAATAAACTCTTGGTCTCTTTCACCTCCCAGTACGAGACATACACTGCTAGGCTAAATTATCTTCTTTTGTTCTTCAGCCAGGAGGAAATACAATATAATAAAAGGATGTCTTCTGATCATATGTACCACCACGCGTGGGGACTTGTTTTTATGCAGATTCCCATACTCAAATTCTGAAAATTTGGACTCCTTAGGTCTAAGGTATAAAACTGGCAATTTTCTATTGCTGTAATAACCTGTAGGAAATTCTGAAGTACATAGTTTCTCAGGTACACTTGAGAAATCCTGTTGTTTTAGGCACAATAAGGGCTGGGAGGTCTAACTGATCAGAATGCCAATTCCAACTTTATCAGTTGCAAACAGTGCGACAGTGGGCAAAGTTCTATAAAAAGTCTTTAAATCTTTAAATCATCTCAGAAAAATGACTCAGGGATGTTTTTGTAGAACAAAATGAAATTTTATATGTAAAATATTTGATATTTAATTAATGCTTAATTTTACTTTTTTTCCCCTCTCACTTTTCTTTTTAAGCCCCAATTAGTACTTGTTACGGTTGCCTTTCATTTTCCTCTGGAAAGCTACAGCTTGCAGGAAAACATCAGTAGTTGTCTTTTTAGCTCAGATGTTCAGACGTAATAAGTTTACAAGATACAGTCATTCATTTATTCAACTGCCTTTTTGGAGTGCCCATTACTTTTTGTGCCTCTAATCTACCATTCATCCTTTCTTTCTTTAGAACTCCTGTGTATTCTTTTTATTTTTCACTGGACTCTGCATTTCTTGAGAACAGAAGTTTGTCCTCACTTTATTTCTTTATCTTCAAAACCTGCATGCAGCAGGTGTATACTAAAGTGCTTATCTAGAAAGTTATCCTTATACCTTGATACCTACATTTTATGCTCTTGTATCAGAATGATTATTCTTTATAAAATACACATTTCCAAAAATTCATTAATGCTTCATTGTCTTTTTATAGCATAACACATTTGGCAAGAAATAGGATTATGCTTTCTTTAATTCCCTACTTAAGAAAAAGTCCCTGGCCAGGCATGGTGGCTCACACCTGAAATCCCAGAAATTTGGGAGGCCAAGGCAGGAACATTACTTGACCCAATGAGCTTGAGATGAGCCTGGGAAATACAGGGAGATAAAAAATTATCCAGGCATGGTGTTGTACCAGGATTGCTTGAGCCTGGGAGGTTGAGGCTGCAGTGAGCTATGATTGTGCCACTACAGTCAGCCTGGGCATCTTACAGGCCTTGCCTCAAAAAGAAAAAAGAGAAAGTACCTGATTTAATTCAGGAAACGATAACATCAAATGAGTATTTTGACAATTCATGCAGACTCATGAATGTGTTGGCCCAGGAAAGACTTAGTGACTTAGGTGACAGCAAGTAAGTTGGCAAAAGCATTTACTATGCTAATTTTGTTTATTCACTTAGTGTATACTTACTGAGTTCTCACTGTGTGCCAGACATTGTGTTGGTGGTGAGGGAATGCAATCAAAAAATGATTCTTATGTTCAAGGAATATATGGGTTTACAATGAGGGCAAACCAATAAATGGATAATTTCAAAACATTATGGAACATACTATCCTAGAGAAAAGCATGGGATGTTTTGGGACTCCTGACTTACTGTAAAGGTGAAGGGGGAAGTTTTCTGAAGGGGATTATACTCATGCTGAAAGAGAGGAGTAAAGAGTGGTTCTTTGGTCTGCATGATGGTGTAACCCACCCATAAGTTTATATGTTAAAATCCTAATCCCCAAAGTGATGCTATGGAGGTGTGGCCTTTGGAAGGGGACATAAGGTCTGATCTTTGGCTTATGTCCCCTTCCAAAGGCCATACTGGTCTTCGATGGGATTAGTGTCTTTATAGAGGAGGTCGTTGCTCCTTCTGCCATGTGAAAATGCAGCAAAAAGATACCATCTATGAACCAGAAAGAAGGCCCTCACCAGACACCAAATCTGCTGGTGCCTTGATCTTGGACTTCCCAGCCTCCAGAACTGTGAGCAATAAATGTCTGTTGTTGATATTCCACCTAGTCAACTGTATTTTGTAATAGCAGCCCATGTAAACTAAGTGGAAAGGCAAAGGAATTAAAATGTGCCTCAGAGAGAAGCAACAGCATGTGTCAAGACAGGAGATGGGCAAGCACTTCATACTCATGATTCACAAGTAGCTCAATCTGGTTGTGAGAGAAGAGGGTGGAGCAAGAAGTGGGGAATCCTATTACGGAGAGACCTACTTTGCTAAGGCTAAGTAATTTGCTTTGTCATGAATATACAGGAAAGCCATTAAAAAATTTTAAGTATAGATGTGACATCATTATTGCAACTGTAATTCTAAGTTCATGCTTGCAGCCCGCCATAAATTTTGCTTTTACTGGACAGATCGCTTTTAAAAAATATTCATTAAATGTATTTATATTTCCTAAGAAATTTGAGTTTAACTTTCACAATCGCTTGTGAGTTAAGTGACCAATAAGAGCTCATAAAACTGAATAACTAAATATAATAAAATGTCATCTCAGAGTAGAGGGCTCTATTTATTTTAAACATAGTACATTATCTCTATGATCACATTAGGAACTTCCAGTGTAAGTTGCTTCTGGCTGGAATTACTTCAAGCAGTCTCTCTGAATTGTTCAATTTTATCAGTCAGGATGAGCTAGATTTCATGGCAGTAACAGCTTTCAACTTACAGTGGTTTTAAAATAAACAAAACATTAACAGTATTCATTCTACAAGTCCATTAAGGGTGATACGTGGTATCATGTGCTATCCTGATTTCAGTGACTCAGCCTCCCAGATTAATGAAAACACTGACTTCTAAATTGCTGTCCAGCAGACCAAAGGGAAGAGGGCAGCTTCAACACATCAAGTATCCACAGTTGTCATCACTCAAACATAAAGAAGCCAGAAAATCAAGATCATTATGTACCCCAAAGAGGCAGATACTGACAATATTTGACAAATATCATTAATTACTATCACACTAATAAAATAGCTACTAAATCCACAACAATAAAAAAAAAAGACACAAGATAAAACCACCACCTAAATTCAACAATGACCAACATTGTCTTGCTAGAATCTTGGATGATATTTTACCACCTAGAATGCCAATAGTAGTTCTATACATCTTGTGGGGTGTTGGGGGAGGAAATGGGCAGTTTTTATAATGTGAGGTTCATAAAACAAAAAAAGTCCCACCTGCCAAAAGTCACCTGAGGCCTCTTCGTCATTCCCACATTGTCTTCCGCTTGTCACATAGCCCCAGGGGCTGTAGCAAATTAAAACTCAGTAACTATACATGTACCTCAGGGTACCTTTGTTTTGTTTTGTTTTTTGTTTTTATACTTTCTCTTGTTTTATTAGAGGCAGGGTCTTGCTCTGTCACCCAGGCTAGAGTACAGTCGCACAATTAGAGCTCACTGTATCCTCAACCTCCTGGGCTCAAGATATCCTCCCACCTCACAGCCCAAGTAGGCTAGGACAACCATAGTAGCCACCATGTCAAGCTAATTCAGGCTTTAAAAAAATTTTTTTAGGGAGAAGGGACCTCACTATGGTTGCCCAGGCTGATAGCCCACTCCTGGCCTCAAGCAATCCTTCTGCCTTGGCCTCCCAAAGCACTGAGATTTCAGGTATGAGCTACTGCGCCAAACCAAGGGCATTTCTTTTTTCCGTGTCTAAAATGTTCTTTCTCCCACTTCTCCAGTTGTTCAATATATAATTAGAGGCTGCAATTGCCAGAATAAAACAGGGCAAAGAATGTTATGCTATGTAAGATACAAGGTAATTTTTTTTTCCTTTTTTTGCTTTGGCCTTCCTCTGATGAAACTAAATAACTAATAGCATTTACTAGTCTCTCAATCCCTTTATCATGGCCCCAGAATTTGGTCCTGGAATGTATAGGATAAAGGCAAAGCTGTGGCTTTGTGGTTTCTGCCTATTCTCCTAGAAACAATTTCTTCTATGTGGCGAAACTGAAGAGAGAACCTTGAAGTGGAGCATTGGGAAGGCTGTGGAAACAGAAACATGCAGATGTGCCTCTAAATCCCAGCTCTACAGCTTACTAGCTGTGTGGACTTGAAAACACTAACCTCTAGTGCCTCAGTTTCTTCATCATGTTGAATGAAAATAATAATAGGGATACACACTGCGAGGTGACTGTGGTAACATTTTATATGTAAAACACATAGAAAACACCTGGCTAGAATTTTCAGTGGTATTACAGTTCACAGGCAGCCAGAGATACATTTCCTAAGCTAGAGTCTATTTGTATATGAATTCTGAGTACAAAATAAAATTATTCTAGTAAAATAACATTTCTTGGTTATCTGTGAAAGCCACATGTTTTATCTCTGACAACTCTGTGTAAAGGAGGTCTTTGCTGCCCCATGAACTTCATTCCAGTTGACTATTTCCAGCTACTGCTACAACCATTAGCAGCTCAAAGACATGAAACTCAAACTAATAAAACAACAATAAAAAAAGGTGCATAGTAAATTTTTTTGTTTTCCTGAGGCCCAAAAGTTCAGGTAGCTAATGGCCAGTGAGCATGTACCATGCACCATGTCATTTCTGGGCTTTTCCCTTGCTAGACTGTACATTCCAGAACTTCAGATTTTACGTCTACCTTGTAAAGTCAGGAACCAAAAGTGGTACCGGCATGTAATAGGTGCAAAAAAAAAAATCATTTGAATAAATGCTTTATTGAGTCATCCAGATGCATTCTGGGTATATGGTTGACCTGAAATAAGTGGTAACATTCAATTCTTTGAACTTTGGATTTCTCATCTGCAAAACAAAGAGATGAGCTTCAGGACTTGCAAACTGGAATCCTTTGAGTGGCACAGCAATGTTAAAAAATAAATAAATAAATAAAAAAGCATGGAAACGCACCTGGCATAAA
Organism: Cebus imitator; assembly: GCF_001604975.1. NCBI lineage: Eukaryota > Metazoa > Chordata > Mammalia > Primates > Cebidae > Cebus > Cebus imitator. Next base: position 1,012,529 of record NW_016107893.1, on the reverse strand, counting down.
GCAGGAAAAAGTGGTGGGGCCTTGGTTAACTGGAGAGTCATGCCAAGAAATTTATATACAACTTTTTGTTTTGACACTGAGCATACCAAAGACAACCTATCCCCTGAAGAGTAACTCATCATGCAGGCTACTTGTTTGTGAGCCCTGGTAGCAATAATTTAAGTCCTTTCCTTCACTAACATTGTTGTTGTCTGAGCCAAGGTACTCTTGGAGTATCGCTGTCTGTCCACAGCTTGGCTGCTGCCAACATTGTTAATGCCTGATTTTTTTTTTTTTTTAAGAGATGCTCAAAAAGGTATGCATGTAATTCCAGATGACATTGCTACCTTATTTATCCAAGGATGCCTGTCTCACTAGTAACCAATTTTGAATTCCAGATAATACTATTTATGTCCAATCCTGGATATTAGGTCAAATGGCTGAACTATTGCTTATTCACTTATGTCCCAGGCATGAGGTATCACTAGATCCAGAAATGAATTATCCCCGGTGGGCTGTCTTTGACACATGGCTCCAGGAACTCATCATTTAGACATCAATCATTCCCTCCTCCTGGCTCTAATGTCTCACAGGTTTCCTGACAACAATTAGGGAGACTAAAATCACTCATCATCACAATCACACCTGCCTTCCTTATTGGCTCACAGACAATTTACTTCTCTCAGCCCTTCTATCACATAGCAGATCCGGGTGTTACTTTTCCAAACTTCAATTATAGACATTCAATCTGACGGCTTCCCTGAAGTCTTTATTCTGTCCTCTATTTTCTGATATTGATCCCAAATGTTTGGGTAAAAGTACAAAAGATGCAGTCAGGCATTCAGATGATTAGGAATATCCAGATGTATAGTACCTGTAGACATGCCTCGAACTGATGGTTGTAATTCTGTAAGCTTTGAGGTTATATTGAATCAAAGCAGAAATTTTCTACTGCCTGACTCTCTTTGTGTATCCAAAACTCATTAACATCTCTGATAACAGAAAGGACCCTTTACCCCCGGGCATCCTTCAGCCACTCACAAAACATGACAAGTTTGAAATTTCCAGCTTCTATCTTCCTCCATCGTTTTCTGGAAAAGGACTGGAATAGCTTTGAGATTTATTTTACCTTTGATATGACTCACGCTACCACTCCTGTTAGCAAAAACAGTTGCTGTCAGTATTGTTTGAAATAACAAATTTCTTTCCCAATTACATTAACAACTACCACCACCAATTCCTAAATATACACAATGTTTTAGGCACTTGGCCAGATATTTATGATACTTAATTTTTTAAAATTAAGATGCTTATCTTTTGTCCCTATTTTGTAGATTTGAAGAAACAAAAAACCTAACCTGGATCAAAGCTCCTAAGATCATGCAGGAATGACACATGGAATTTAAATGCAGTTCTGCCTGATTACAAACAAAAATATTAAGAACAGTTAACTGCATGGGTTACTTTGCTATAGGTCAGGCCTTTAACACTCACTATTTCATTTAACCCTTGCAACAACCTGAATTAGAGATTATTATCCTCCCTTTGCAGATGAAGAAGCTATTATTCACCTATTTTTATTTTAGCGTCTTCCAAATCTTTGTCTCTGTGAGATTTTTCTCAATATTCATAGTTCTTTCTTAATTTCTCCCAATTTAAACACTGGTTTTGTTGGTGTCTGCTTATATTTTTTATGCTATTTATCTTTAGACAGAGTCTTGCTCTGTCACCCAGGCTGGCATGCAGTGGCACTATCTTGGCTCACTACAACCTCTGCCTCCCTAGTTTAAGCAATTCTCCTGCTTCAGCCCCCCAAGTAGCTGGGATTATACCACACTCAGCTAATTTTTGTATTTTTTTTAGGAGAGACGGGGTTTCACCATGTTGGCCATGCTGGTCTCTAACTCCTAGCCTCAAGTGATCCACCTGCCTCAGCCTCCCAAAGTGCTAGGATTACAAGTGTGAGCTTTATATATTTTTTATTTTAATGAGGTATTTAATGCATACAATATATTTCTTGAGTTTATATGATAAAGGGACTAAACTTCTTGCTTATCGTTATGCTTCATATCTTTTTCCTATTTAGCGTTCTTATAAATGTCCAGTTTTTGTATAAGAATGTTCCTTTTTAAGGCTTCTACTTCCCATGTTGTAGCAGAAAGGTGTAAAAGAAAGAATAGATCATTGGGAATCTGAATCCCAGTTCATCTCCTTGTTAGGAGATTTTTAAAATTTGTCATATTTTTTTAAAATGTTAAAAATATTGCAATATTTAAAAATTTTTAAAATACTGCAATATTTATCTTGATTACTAACTTTTTTGGCAGCCCCTTAACTTGGCAACAAAGGTCTCACTCACTTAACCCTGGTCCTCGTTCTTTACCACATTTCTCTTGTCAATTGCCAACTATCATGTTGGCACGTATGGTCTCATTCAGTCAATTAGAAAACTGCATGCAAATCCATATTTCTACATAGTCTTGGCCATTGATCTCCTTCTAACCTGGTTATAAATAAGTTCTCACTGTGATGCAGCCTGGGGCAGGTCCAGGAGCCCACACTCGAATATTAATGAGTGAGAAATGGATGATTTTATGATTCCTGACCTTTCCGCTTTAATCCATGAGGGAGTATAGATTGGTTAGTAGTTACTACAACTGGGCAAAAGCTGTCTAAGTGGAAAATTGATCCTGGTAAGTGCATGCATGGTGGTTCCACTCATTAATACTTCCCATTTTAGCATTGTGAACTTTCACTCACAGATATCTCAAGTTCATGCCCCAGTGCGCCAAGCCGAAGATGCAAAAGACTTGGCACAAGCTGACAGAGCTGTCTTTTTTTTACATGTTAATTAAAAGAAATGGCATAAAAATCAGCAGATCAGCAAGGGCCTTCTCAGCCCCACCTCAATCAGCATCCTCACCCCTGGGAAGGTTTTGCAGATACTTGCAGACATAAGGCTCATTTTCTTTGACTCCATCAGAAGCCCACTTCACTGCAGAGGACATTTCAGTAAGAGAGAACGGTGATATGGTGGAAAAGGAACGGGGAATCTGAGTTTGTGACCTAATTCTCTTTTGCTACTTATTTCTGGACTTTAATTTCCCCCATTTGAAAAGTGAGATTGTTGGTCTGGACATTCTTTAAGGACTGACCCTGGAACTCTAGATCCCTGTACCCACTCTCCCTCATATATGCCTCCATTTCTGTCATTTTACTAGACTGCAGTAGCAAACAGGTTCCATTTCAAATGCAGCATCCAATTAATTGTAGTGTATAACTGGAACTCCATGTTGGAAGATTTCTGAAGCTGTATCTGACCTCAGAAAGATACGTTTGCCATGACCCCATGAGGTAGACTGGGGCTGGAGATTGGGTCATGGTGGTTTCTATATTTTATTTGTTCCATGCATTGTAACTCCCTTCCTTGTACTAGATTAGGAGCTTATTGAGATATGAATCCTTTTCTTTCATCTTTACTCCCTGGCATCCAGCTCAGGGCCTTTAAAATAACAGATGTTCAATAAATGTTGAAGGATCCAATGGAGGAATGAAAAGATACCCATCATGTAGCTCTAAAACTCTATATTTCTTTTTTTTTTTTCTCAGCATCCCTATCCTTCTTTCCAGTCTAACTGTGTATGTTGCCTTTCTTGAGGCAGCCTCCCCCAATCCCCCAAAATTGCTTTTATCTGGCATTTTTCAACTGCAGATCAACACTGTTCTTTGCAGTTGAAAAACTGCTTTTTGGTCTACGGCTCATTCTAAGTGACGCTGTTCATTAATTGTAAAATTTCTTGATGATATAGGGTGTTTCTTTTAATGCCTGCATTTTCTTTGTATAATGTAACACTTGGCCTTCTAGAGTCCTCAATAACAGTAATGTAAATGTTTGGGTGAATGAAAGAATTTATAGCAAAAAAGGGTATAAAGAAGGGGTAATTACATGGTTTCTGGAGTCAAAGTGCTTTGTGTTCAAATCCCAAACCTGCTGTTTGCGGTTATCTTTGGGCAGATTCCTTCATTTTACTAACCAACAATTTCCTCATCTGTAAGATGGGGACAATAATAGTACCTGAATCATTGGTTGTTCAAAGCCCTAAATAACGTGCCTGTAATCCCAGCTACTCGAGAAGCTGAGGCAGGGGATTTGCTGGAACCAGGGAGGTGGAGGTTGCAGTGAACCGAGATCACACCACTGCACTCCAGGCTGGCTGACACAGCAAGACTCCATCTCAAAAATAAATAAATTTTAAAAATAATAATAACTTGGGAGTCCACAGTGGAGTACGTGACACATATGAAGCACTCAGTATATTATTAGTTATTATCATAATTATTAATGCTTGACTATGAAAATGCATTATATACCATACTGGAGCCAAGGGTATTTTGTGATTTCAAAGTAAGTTTAAGAAAATCAATGCTATTTTGAGGCAGACAAGCAAAAAAAAATTCCTTTTGGGAGGGTAGGGAATATTGGGGGATTGTGTGTAGGAGGAGGAAGAACACAGAGAAATTGGAATTAAGAACCCAGGACCTTCCTAACATCTCCAGATAATTTTCCAAAGCCCCTTATCCCTAAGTCTTGTAAACATTTCCCATCTTTTCAACTAAGTTCAAGGTAAAAGGCGCAAAATAATTCTTTTGCTCAGTCTTTGGCTTTGGCTGGACTGTCCCTTCAAAGTTCCATCTATACTTATTTCAACAATTTCAGTCATACTCCACATAACATTTTGGCCAATGACAAACCATATATACAAGGCTGGTCTCATAAGCTTATAATACTATATATTAATTGCACTTTTTCTATGTTTAGCTATGTTTAGATACACAAATATTTAGCATCATATTACAATTACCTATGGGACTTAGTATGCTAACATGCTTACAGTTTTATAGCCTAGGAGGAATAGGCTACACTGTATAGCCTAGGGATGTAGTAGGCTATATCAACTAGGTTTGTGTAAGTGCACTCTAAGATGTTCACACAATAATGAAATTTTCTACTGATGCATTTCTTAGAATGTATCCCTTTGTTAAGAAACACAAGACTGTATTTTCTTAAACTCTTGGTATACATGGGACTCTTAAAATACATTACCAGAGACACTGGATTACAGTCTGGTAGGATTGCAGATCCCTTTCCATTCTGTAATTACCTATACATACTAAATGGCATATAGACATAAATAAGGGACATATAAGGGGAACTGTACAAAAATGTTGTACTAGTGAGTTAGTATGGCTTACATCAGAGGGAAAGAAAAATGTTATCGCCTAGGTCATAAAGTTGTTTAGCTGACTAAGTAATTGTATGACAAAATGGGTAGCAGAGAACCTAAACACAGTAGTCAATCAGTATGTTACTCATCTCCTTCTACTCCACATCTTACCATTGTTGTCAACATTCATAATATAGTTGGTTCTTACACTCAATTCAAAAAATTGTTTTCACAACCTTCTTCAAAATCTTCTCTCACTCCCTTCAGTTTGTAAGTATAAATTATCTTTTTACTTTACTGACAAACAACACATATACAACACTGTCTTAGTCCATTTTGTGGTTCTATAACAGAATACCACAGATTGAATAATTTATAATGAATAGAAATTTATTTCTTGCAGTTCTGGAGGCTGGGAAGTTCAAGATCAAGGTGCAGGCTTCTGGCAAGGACCTTCTTGCTCCATCGTAACATGGTAGGAGGCACCACGTAATGGAAGGGTAGGAGAGAATGAGGGAGAGACAAAAGGGGGTCAAACTCATTCTTTGATAAGAAACTCACTCCCCTAGATAACAGCATGAATTCATTCATGAGGGCTCTGCTACTGTCAAAGGTCCCATCTCCCAGTGCTGTTACAATGGCAATTAAATTTCAACCTGAGTTTGGGAGGGGAAACACATTCAAACCATAGCAAACACATATCTACAGCATATCTTCTTTCTGCCAGCCACTTGGTAGGTACTATGAAAGACACAAAATGAACCAGACATTGATCTTATTTCCAAGGATTTTAGAGTCTAATTAGTGTGGACAGAGGGGTTAAATATGATAATGTGAATCATTACAATAGAGTAAAAAGTTATCTAGAACTTAGAAATTTAGGCAAAATAAGATAGGTGAGAAGGAGTGGAGGAAGAAAAAAGAAAACAAGAAAACTTAGATACATTTAGTAGCCACCATACACCAGGCACTGTTCTAGCCACTTAACCATGCTATGTCCGTGTAGCTATACTTATATCTCTACATCCATATAAATTACATCCATTATCAGTCATCTGTATTTACCTCATAAAATATATATACATCAGCAAGTTATTATTGTCTCTATTTTACACATGAGAAAGCTAAGGGCCACATGATTTTAAAAGCATATCTGAAAAGTATTCTTAGAAAAGGGGGAAAATGGCATCTGGCAAAATTGTCCCCTTGACTCATCTTTGATTTGCCTCCCAAGCCTCCATATTATTCTTCAGAATAATAACTTTTATTTATTAAATGTCAGGTCTCTGCTAAATTCTTTATACATATTAATAACAATAACAAGAACACATCGAAGTAGTTGTGTTTGTTCTCTCTTATTTTATAAATGAGAAAATGAAGACTCAGGGAACTCATAAAGAAGGGAAGCATTCCAAATTGAGGCATTCTCTGTTGCATTATCTACTTCAACAGCTAAAAATATATACATATACAATACATATGTGTGTATATGTTTATATATATAGGTATATGTATACATATACATCTATATGCATATGTATTATGAAATATGCGTAACACTCATAATTAGTATCTAATATATATCAAACTCTCATTAGGTGTTAGGTATTAATACAAGGGTTTTTCATGTTTGATAAAATTTTGATCCACTTGAATGGATACAATTTCATGATGTCCATTACTAAGATGTGGTCTTATTCTCATTTGTATAGAAGGAAATATTAGTTGAGAGGAGTTAGACATTTACTAAAGATTACATAGCAGGTAAAGGGCTGAGCAGGGATGAATTCAGAGACTCCACTCTTAAGCAGTTGAAAGACAAGGGCTGGAATGGGGAACTAGACACACTGATGAGGTATATGCCTCTTCAGAAGTGGAGGTGGAAAATTAAAAACTTCATGAGAAAACGGGTTTGTTCTATTCCTAATTCTCTCCAAGATCCAGATATGTCAGTGTATGGGTTTCAGCCCACAGTTAAATATCTTCAGTGTCTGCTTTGAAGTCTTTTACCAGAGTCCTCTGAGATCCACATTAACATGAAGCTAGAAGGATGTTCCAGTCTCCCACCAGTCCAGTTAGCCTAGTCTGACACATTAAACCTCCATTTCTAAGAGTGACAGACAGTGTCATTTTGTTTGTTCTTGGGTAAAGCCCTGTCACTTTCGCTGCTTAGAGAGGTCTGCTCCATGTATTGATTGTCCCAATCAGGAAAATCCACTCTAGTTGTGGACAAGGCCAGGATGTTTAGGGGAAATACTTTCTGCCTGGAGATAAGGCTGGTGCCTCAGCTGGTAAGACGGGGGAGTGCGGAGAGACAGAAGCCTGGGTGATTGATCCACCTGCCTAGGAATAAGGAGCCTGGGATGTGGAGACAGGCAAACTGGGCTAGGATTAAATCTCTGTTCCATATTTTCCAACGGAACAAATTTAAGTTACTTAAAATATTTGAGCCTCAGTTTTCTGAACTGTAAAATTGTCATAACATTGAGCATTATTAAATTGAACAATGGAAAGTACCTAGCATATGTATGGCCACCGAATAGGTTTTAAAATATGGTAAATATAATGATGATCAGAGTTATTATCATTATCATCGTCATCATCAGCCTCCTTATCATTAATAACATAGGATATAAGCCAAGATTCCTATATGCTCCTTCAGGGTATCAGAATCTACTACCATTGGATGATTTAGTCAAATACTTGTAAGTTGCAGAAAAGATCCTCTTTCTCCAGTTCAAATATTTGATCATCTGGAGGCAAAGGAGAGCTTGCTTTAGAGATTAATATGAGATGCAATTTTAAATTTCCCATGTCGGAACTGGGGATTCTAAATAATGACCTGGAGATTTGAATATTGACATTCTCTAAAGAGGAAGTAGCCAAATGGCATTCTCTATTGCTTTCCACAAATCCAATTAGTGAAAAGCTCAATTTACAATGAATCATGGGAGGGGTACATGGAAAGAACACTAGCTAGGAATAAAGACAGCTATAAGCTAGTTGAAATAACACTCATAATTAGTATTTGCACTACTCTAGGAGTTCAAAACACATTTCATAAAAATGACCTTTACAACAACCCTATGGGCACATGTTATCATTTTTTTTCCCTAATCCGATCCCTTACTAAACCCTGATGACTGTACGCCCCAATTGTACCTGGATTCCAGTCCTTCCTCTCCATGACAACAAATATAAATCTAGATTAGGGCTCATCACCTCTTACCTGAAGTCTATCAATAGCCTACTCACTGATTTTCCTTTCTCAGTTTCACTCCCTTTACTTCATCTTCTATTCTTAGGTCAGAGGCTTTTTCTAAATTACATACAAGGTAATTCGATTCCCCAGCATCAAACTTTTCAAATTCTCTGCCTCCAAATTACCATGAGATTCTTCTTTTTTCCTTCCTCTCCCTTCCCCTCTTCTCCCCTCCCCTCCCCTCTGCTCTCTTCCCTCCCCTCTTTCCCTCCCTTCCCTTCCTTTTATCCCTTCTTCCCTCCTTCTCTTCCTCCCTCCCTTCCTTCCTTCCAGTGGTATTTGTTGGGAAAATCCCACCTCATAAATTTCACATTAAAACACTAGTAAGCACAGCAACTTCAGCAGAGGCAGAGGGGGAGAATACATCTAGCACTTGCTTGCACCCTGCTCCCTGATTCATTGCCCACCTCTAATCCAAGCAGTTTGTGGAAAATAGTTTGACATGTAACCAGCCTGTAGAATCAAGTTCAGCTTTCTCACCCGGCAAAAGAGTCCAGGTTTAATTCACCAGTCTCCTCAGTGAGGGATTAGCCCAAGGTACAAAGGCAGTTCAGCCAAGTGGGCCTCCCAAGGCACAGGGCTGAACTGATACTAGTGGAGAGAGTATGAGAGGAGTCTAGATGGGGAATGATCAGCACGACCAGCTGCCATTCCACTTTTTGATCCAATGGACCTTTTGCAATTACCTGAAAGAAATATTCATGCTCACACCTTAGACTTTTCACAAACTGGATTGTTTTTTCAACCCAATACCACAGAAATTATGTCCCTGTGTGACCTCTCTGACCTCCTTTCCCTCCTTAAGGCTGTTTTAATCTGTATATCCTTTTTTATGCCTTCATGCTGAACTCTGTGATACGGCATATCACCAAGTACCAACATCACATTTTCATGCGTCTCTCCCACCAGACTTTAAGAACAGGGAACATGACCTATTCACATTTTGGTCATGACCACAGTGACTGGAACATAGTTGGTGCTCAATATCCACGTGTTCAACTGGACATAAGGCTTGATTTCACCAATAAACAGATGTACAGATGACATACAGGCACTGGCTAAATGGTGTGACTGAGACCATGAACTTAGGATATGATTACTGGCATTATAAAAAGATTTTATTAACAAGAACCAAATTAACAAATGACTATTCTCAAGACACAGCTACTGTATTGGAAAGAGACACCACTATCTTACCAATAAAATGGATTAACTAAATTTGGAGCTGCAATCTAATTTTGAAACCTGCATGGAATGAGATGATGAGTATGAGGGGAGGAAGAGAAGAGAAGAAATATATGGGCAGGATACAGGGCTTTCTGGCAACCATAAATAGTGCCCTCAGTAATCTGAGCTTTGGACCACGCAAATCAATGAATAACAGCTGACAGCTGATATATGGGCAATCACCATAGAAACAGCATAGTTCCCAGGATAGATCAAGACTTGACTGTGGCCAAATCAGTATATTATCATATCTTCAGAAAGAATACAGAACACCAAAGCAGAGGAGCTCCCTTACCATGAGCTCCCTTAACTTCTTATAAAGAGAAAGAAAACTGACAGAACAGTGCAATGCTCCCCAAGAGGAGAGACACTGAATCCAGAAAGCACCAACACCCTAGTTGCTAGAAAAGCATTTCTCTTTGAGGAGAGAAAAGCTTCATCAGACCTAATCTTAGCTCTCACAAAAAAAATTCGTCCTGATAATCTTTATTTCTTCACTTTATTTATTTTTCCCTCTTTTTATTCATTTGTTTAAGATATGGGTACGAAGATAGTCATTAAAACCATATACTTTGGAGTCAAAGAGTCTCAGGTCCCCATTCCAGTATTGTCCCTGATTAAAAAGAGAACTTGAGTGTGTAACCTTGGCAGCTGCTATCTTCCTAAATGCCTTAGTTCTTCTCACAGGTGGGCAGTACACCTGCCTTCCAACTCCTCCAGGGCTCTCTCTGATGGCTGGAGCCCGCTGTGCCTGCATGCAAACAGTGGGCCGGAAGGCTGGGGAATAATGCCCCTGAAACCTACGCTTAGCAGACCTCAACCAGTGACTGATGGAAGGTGGCACATAGGTACCCAGTCTCGCTTGCTCTTCTGATGGGGTAACTCTCATGTAAGTGCTCTGCACTGGTTGTTGGCGTTTCCCAAGGGCACTGAGTTCAGTTGCCCACAGTGGTATCTGACTGGAGGATGCAGCCTTTGTTGGCGGTTTTCCTTGTCCTGTCTCACTCCTCTACTCCCCAGCGGATGTTGCCTGAGATCATCTCTCAAACAAACCACTTGCACTTGAATCCTATTTTCAGAATTTGTTTCTGAGGAACCCAAGCTAAGAAAGTGACTTCATCTTTGCAGTTTTCATTTTCCTTTTTTGAAAATGCTGACCATGGTACATAAATGCAAATTGTGAAGATTATATAATACATGCAAAGTTCTTAGCCTGGTACCTGGTACATCTGAATGCTTTAAACATGTTATCTATAATTTGTATTCTTGTTAAGAGCTCAGTACATACTAGATATCCCAGATACCTTGTTAGGTGCTATAGAGAGGATGGTGAACCAGATGCTACCCATCTCTACCCACATGGAATTTACAGTCTTATGGAAAATAAAACTGAACTAAAATGCCACATAATAAATGCTACGGGGGTGGGGGGGGGGAGAGAGAGAGAGAGAGAGAGAGAGAGAGAGAGAGAGAGATGTGTAGTGCTGTAAGAGCACATAATAGAACTTAACCTGGTATGAGGGCCTCAGATAACATTTAATAAGAATCTGACATTTAAGGAATGATAGGAGTTGGTCAGGCAAAGTGTGTGTGTGTGTGTGTGTGTGTGTGTGTGTGTGTGTGTTTGTGTGTGCATACATATGTTTATAAATGTGTGTGCATGTACCTACACATTGTGTAGGTACGCAAATGCAATGCTATAGGTGAGGAAAACTGCATATCGAAAGACCTATCGATGTAAGAAACAAAAATAAAGGGAGAGTAAAAGGAAGTAGGAAGGAAAGGATAGAGAATAACTTCAAGAAACAGAAAAAGAGTGGCCTTTAATCTGATTCCATGTTGATCAATCACTGTGTTAGTTTCCAAGTTTTTTGCTTTTTGTTTTGCTTTTTGATATAGGGAAACCAGGCAGATGTCTCGTGAAAAAACACTGCCCTTTAGTCACTCAAAGAAGTATCTGTGCATTTTAGATGAACACACTGGTAGGTAGTCTGATCTCATTTGAATTTGTGTATTAATAGTTAGGTTATGATCAGGCAATTCCCTTGAGTTATGTCAATTCTAGGCCATTAACAAGGTAGAGTTTATGGAGCTATAAAGCTACGAATGGCAACCCACGGCTGGGCTCTTCCAGGCGATGTCTCCCATGAGTCTTCTGGTGAGCTCTCTATTTCCGGGGCAGTCCTACCTTGACAACGTGCCTAACTCTATACCAGCACACACATCTCTCCCTTCCCTTATTCTACAGTCTAGGTCCCTTTCTTGTAATGCCAGGAAATGTATATCCTCAGCAATTTAAGCAGCCAAGACCACTGCTGAATGCCTGAGTAATCTTCCTTACTCAGGTCCTGGGCCCTGGAGAAGTTATAAATCACATGGTTGTGGTGGAGGTGAATTAAATATTAGTTGATGCAGCTCTCTGAACATTTAGAAGGGAAAGTACTCACTAAATGCATCTTACTATTATTGCTTCTGTCTACAGACACTAGGTCATCAGAGATCCCTTACTTTTTAAATTTTTTTTTCTTTTAGGGGTTGTAATGAAACCTATCTGCTTGCAGGTATATGCTGGTAGTCTATCTTGGCTTAAATGTTGAGTAACTTCAAGAGACAATGACCACTGGAATTGCCACCACTCAGACATCATCAAGAAGACATATGTTTTATTCTTAATTGAGTGGTATGGATTATTTTTCTTTTCATTGTTACTGGAAAGGGGTATGAGTGGATTTTCCAGAATGGTGCAATAAAAATAAATTTTGATTGATTAATTCAATAGCTACGGCTAGGAAGCATCTTGTGCAACAGTGGAGAGGAAATGCACAATGCCCTACAGATAGGAGCTGCATAACTCACATTTGTTAGAGAGAGAGAGACTCCTGAGCTAGATTCTGGCTTCTTGGAGAACAGCTCACTCTTGGAAAATAAGTCAAGTTAAATGGCTTATTTTCCTCATGAGCTTCATCTAGTCAGTTATAACTGAGACATTCGAGTATAGATGGCAAATCATATTATAAAGCTGTTTAACAAGTCGCCATTCATTTTTGCCATGGTTCTTATGGCAGAAAACACTTAGCATTGCCTGTGGGTGGGATTCAGAGTAGTCCTGACCCCACATAGAGGCCTGCTGAAGGGGTCTGTGGCTGATTCTACGCGGTAGGGAATTTCGATTGGGGTCATAGAACTCATGACTTCATATGAGAAATTCTGCAGGTGCACATTTTTCTGGGGAAAGTGACATACTATTTCTGCAAGATGTCTATGAATTCCAATAAGCAAAGAAACACTGTGGTGAAAACTAAACTCATGGACAAGTGGCATTGGAAGTTACGTTATGTTTCTAATATATCTGTGACGTTATGTTTCTAATGTATCTGTGAGTCTAACAACCATTTGGCCTGAGATTTTGTTTTCCTAGAGATGCCCTCTAAAGCTTTGATCAGATTTCCAAAACCTATTAAAGTTGCTGATTTAAAAGGAAGTCTGCATGATCACATTAAAGATAGTATGGATCCCTAGTGTCTTCTTTTCTGGTTTCCCACAACACTTTGCACATATGTTAACATGCATATATCTCTTTTAAATGCCTGCTTTCTGATTAATATTGGACTTCTTTGGAAGCAGACACTCAGTGTTTTTCAACATTACACTCCTAGATGTTAGAGTCAGGTATATTGTTGATAAAAGGGCTCCTCGCATGGTGAGAATTGCATCACCAAGGCTCCAAAGAGGTCAATGCAGGGCTCTGTGTTAGTTATGATGCTTTTAATTTTGAACAACAGCTACATTGCTAGTTTAAATCAAAGAGGAAAATTTACTATTTATCAGTGGTGGAGAAGGAAGAATTAGAGCTGGCTTCAGAAAAGATGGGATGCAGAGGAGACTGAACCAGCATCAAGACCTTCTCATCATCTGTCTTCTCTGCTTCTCTTTCCGTATTAGATCAGTGTGTTCTCAGTGCAAATCGATTTTTCTCCCTTTCGCGGTGAACACAGTGAACCTCCACGTTCAGTGCTTCACATTCATTACTTCCTCTAAATTGGAAGCAACTTTTTGGAATAAGCAGACTAAATATGCTTCTTTCATATTACAACTGATGAAATGAAATCAAGGGTGCCAACTAATTTGAATAATATCACACATCTAGAAAGCAGTGGAGCTATAAATAAACCTTTCAAAATGTGTGCCTAAGTATGGAAAAGACTGAACTTTGGTATTATTTACACTCTTATTTAAATACACTGTTTTTTTTTGTTTGTTTGTTTGTCTGTTTGTTTTTAGGTAACCTTGTCTTTCTGAGTTTTGGTCTTTCTAGCTAATAAATAAAGAGGGGAGAATGACATCAACCCCTTAGGGTTGACCAGAGTTAATTATATAGATCAGATATATAGATATAGACATAAATACACATATAGATAGACATACATACATACATATATATAGACTATCTATATATATCTATATAATTACGTGCAGACTAAATTTTCTGTGTGTCTGAGCATGTGCACATGAGTAAAATTACATCTTCAAAAATTCCTGGCACATAGTAGGTTGTCAATAAATATTGACAAAGTCAAGTATATGACTCATCTACCAAGTGTATAAAACATGATATAAAATGAAATTCATGGAAAACCCTCCCTGCAGCTTAATTTCTATTTGCCAACATTTATTTTTTCTTCTCCATCACACTTTCATCTGCTTATTTTATTGTAGCTTGTTGTGTTGTATCTGGCACACTATTCCAAATACAAACATACATTCTTGGAAGTATCTTCAGATTCTTTTATTCATTCAAAACTATTTGTTGAGTTCCCTACTTTATGCCAGACACCATTCTGATCCCTGGAGGATACAACTGTAAATGAGATAGATGAGGTCTCTGCCCTCATGTAGTTTACATTCTGTTAGAGACAGAGGCTACAAATTGGAAACTACATAAATTTTTAATGAAATCCCAAGGTGAAAAGACATACACTGTGAAGAAAACAGAAAGCAGCAAAGGGATAGAGAATGCAGAGAAGGTAGAATTTTGGATAAGGCCTCAGAGTAATCTTCTCTAAGAAACTTCTCTGTCTGAATAAAATCTTGAAGAATAGTCTGGACCATGGAGTAATACGATACACAGAGATATCTGGCAGAGGACACAGCTAGTGCAAAAGGTCTGAAGTGGGAACTAGTTTGGTTTTCTTTACGATCAAGAAAAATGGAGTAAATAAGGGAAGATGGTAGGAGATGAAGTTAGAAAGGTGGCTGGGGTAAGATCATGAGGGAGCCTTCAGGTCATGGTACAAGTACATGAAACCTTCTCCATGCACTGGGCAGCCATGGGACATGTAAGCCAGCATCCTGAACTGATTTTCTGGGTGATGGGTACACTGCAGTGACTCACGGTGGAAAAAGAGACATCGATTTTGAAAAGATATTGATAGTTTGGGCAGGGAATTCTGGAAGAAGTAAGAATTGATCAGATTTAGAAATTACTGTGAAGGTATTTTCTGACAGGGTTTGATGATGAAAAAGAAGAGAGCATAAGGATTATTTAAGCTTTAAAGCAAGCTTGTCCAACTTGTAGCCCAGGATGGCTTTGAATGCATCCCAACATAAATTCATAAACTTTCTTAAAACATGAGATTCTTTGTCATTTTCTTATTTTTAGCTCATCAGCTATTGTTAGTGTTAATGTATATTATGTGTGGCCCAAGACAATTCTTCTTCTTTCAATTGTGGCCCAGGGAAGCCAATACTTTGGACACCCTACTTCAAAGGAAAAGACATAGACCTTTAAAAGTCTGTTTCAGCAATAGCCAGCATTTCCTGAGCAGTCTATCAGGCCCTGTCCTGCATGCTTTACACTTATCATGTAATTTAACACAGATCTCTCACCTATTAATTTTTTATACTGTTTGTTTTGTTTTTTTATCTCTGACTGTCTGTTTCTGTGGATATTATTGGCTTTGTTTCCCATTTCCTATGCTGGGCGCAACACTTAAAACTAATGGCAAATCAAACTTAAAAACTTCAATCTCTTCCATTTTCCAGGGGAGGGCTTCCCTACACTCTCCTACTGGTTCTTTGCTCTAGTATCCTCCAAATCATCACTCTGCCCTTTCAAGTCTTGGCCTGCCTAATCATGCCACCCCATACCCTCAGGACAGGAGATTAGCACCGCTATTCCTGGCATTCCTATTCTTCAGCATCATGTATTTAATTATTTTGTGTTTATTTGTTACGCATGAAGGACCAGGCAAAACAATGTGTACTCCCAGAAAAACTTAAAGCATGAGAGTTTTCTAATGAGGTCTCAAATGGATGCTATGAAAATAAGAGAAGCTTCAGTAAGTCCAGCTCTCGAGAAAGAATCAGATGAACTCACTGAATGATTTTCTAGGCCTGGTATTCACACAATTAAGTGCTTTCCTTGTCACGTTTATTGATAAAAGTGAGAGTAAATCTCTGAACCCACATTTGCTTTTGCCATAACATGACGTCATGGTTAGTCTACAGGATGGCAGGCACTGAACATTCAGTTTAAGAAAAACAGCCATTTTCAAAATCAATTAGATCAATCTTTACCTAGGCATAATACAGTTTTATTCCTTCAAGTCAAAGCTTTACTATTTGATGTTTTGGTAATTTTAATTATGAATAATAAAATTAATAGGAAAATCCTCAACTAGGTTTTAGGCAATGCTTCATAATGAATAAGTGCAGACATAAACTAAAGAAAGAATGAAAGCCACTAATAATTCCTGGAACTTGCCCTTGTCTTTCCTTGTATAGCCGGCTGGCATTGAAGAAATGTATCTACTTGATGATGTACCCTGGAGCTGAAAGACTGGCAGCCAATCCATTAGGCTCTGGACACTATCATGTTCTATCCACCAACTCACATGTGGGACCTACTACTTGGGAGTCAAGGGTAGGCAAAGTTCTGAGGCCAGCAAGGAAGAGGAATATATGTATGCTGTTTCATAGCTGTGCTTATTTTAAAATGACATTCCACTAGCCGGGCTGAGCTTGGTTTTGTTCCTGACACTATAACATGTAAGTTATTTCACCAGCCGAGACCTCAATTTCACCATTTCTAGCATCAGTAGGCTATACATAATGGCCTCTCAAGTTCTTTTAAGATGTGATTTTCTCAGAATCTAGCTGTTCTTCAAGAAATTATTTCAAAGGCAGCAAAGTGAAAGATAAACTGATGAACATTTGGGCCCAAATCAAATCTCTTATAATGAAGTCCCAGGTTAAAAAATAAAAAAGACAATTAGAAGAGCAAATAAAAATTGTTATCAATTCAGTGACACAAAGACATATGCATTCACAGCTGGGCAGGATAAAAACACCTACTCCTTTAACTTCTAATCTTCCCAATCTAATAACAGATAATCTAGTTTTGAAAGTTACAGAAGAAACAGAAAATGAGAACAGACCAATAACTGAGGAATAATCATAGAAAGCTCTTAAAGAACTGCCTGCCCCAAAGACATTAGATCTTAAGAGATTTAACAGTGATTAAATTCAAGCATTCAAGAAATACATAAATATATTCATTATAATATATTCTGAAGAGTAGAAGATGGGAAAACTATCCAATTTGTTTCACAAGAAAGATTTGATCCAGATCCTCAAGGTGATAAAATATTTTGCAAAAAAGAAAGTAAAACTAATAAACTACGAATATAGATTCAAAACCTTCAACCAACTACTTCAGATTAGAGCTTAACGAGCTAATATTACTGATTCAATAATCCAACAGGAATATAACCAGTTTCAATATAAGGAAATTGAATAATGCAATAAAAGTTTATCAGCAGGCTAGTAATAAAAAAGTAGATGATTATTTCAATATTCCCTAAATGCATTTGATAAAATTTAATAATTTTCATTTTTCAAGTTGGAATAAAATAATTCTTTCCTAATATGATGAATATTCCTATTCTAAACCTCCAACCAAATGACTTTTTATTAGGGAACACCAGATACAGATCTGTAAATTAGGGATAAAACAAGTTTGCCTACTCTGCCTTCCATTGTTTAACATCATTTAAGTAGGTCTAGCTGGTGCAATAAGGCAGAGAAAAAAATAAAATTAATACATATTGAAAATTTTTAAATCATAGATTCATAAGACTAATCTTAAGTCTGAAATCCAAAATATTTTGAAAGCTGAATGTGTTGCACCACTCATTCAGTGCAAAAACGGATCTGAATGTGAGTGTTTATATTGCTGCACACATTTTAATATTCTTGATGATGGGCTTTTCCCTGGACCCTGCTGAAGTTGTTATGTAATATATACAATATGCAACATATTGCCATTCAAATTCTGAATTACAAGAAATATCTACCCCCAAGGGTTTTAGATAAAATGCTGTGACTCTCAATCATGTGCAGATGCCATGATTAGTCACAGAGAGCATTTTATAAATCAGATGTTTGCTACAATTAGTAAAAATGGTTACTATAACTGGCTGTAGCAAACCAAGCAAATGTTAAAATTATTTATTTATAGATCTGTCTACTCCCTGCATTGGTAATGTGCTCAAGGGCATGGCTTACATTCTGCTCACTTTTCTCACATTTGTGCTGCACATATTGCTTGGCAAAGAAAAAGTAAACTTAAACATTATTTTATTTATTTTATTATTATTATTATTATTTTTTTGAGACAGGGTCTCTGGCTGGACTGTAGTGGTGTGATCTTGGCTCACTGCAACCCCTGCCTCTTGGGTTCAAGGGATTCTCCTCCTCAGCCTCCAGAGTAGCTGGGATTATAGGCACGTGCCACCATGCCTGGCTAATTTTTGTATTTTTAGTAAAGATGGGGTTTTGCCACATTGGCCAGGCTGGTCCCAAGCTCCTTAAGTGATCTGCCCATCTCTGCCTCCCAAAGTGCTGGGATTACAGGTGTGAGCCACCACACCTGGCTGCAAACGTTATTTTAGAGAATAAGAGATGAACATAAAAGTAGGAAAATATTTATTAAATTTTCCAATATTTTATTTTAATGTCTGCATTTTATAATTTCAATTAATATTTCGAGAATTTAAATTTTGTTTTGCTTTGTGTTACTTTCAAAATCCAAGAAGAGTTTAATGCAAAATACATTTGGAAAAGCAAAATAAGCAGAAATAACAAAGGACAATTTTTATAATTAATTTTAAGTATGGGATACATGAGCAGGATGCACAGGTTTGTTACACAGGCAAATGTGTGCCATGGCGATTTGCTGCACCTATCAACCCATCACCTAGGTATTAAGCCCCACATGCATTCGCTATTTATCCTGATGCTCTCCCTCCCCCAACGGCCACCCCTCACAGGCCCTAGTGTGCGCTGTTTCCCTCGTTGTACCCATGTGTTATCATTGTTGAGCTTCCACCTATACATTCTTTAAAAGGCGAGCAACTGAAAGAGAAACTGAACCCAGGTTCATGCTGGGTTCTTCTAACTACTCTTACAGTGGCTTTCAGAAAGTTACTTTCCTCCTCTAAGAACCAACTTCCTTACATAGAAAATAATAATAATAACAGTAAGTGAGGGCAAAAAGCCTTTGATATACCTTTTGGCCACATTGTTTTCCCAGTGAATTCCTTGTTTAATATCCCTTTTCGCCACCGTTTTTTCTTCAAAGTGTCACTATGCCTTTTGTAAATTGATTGGTTTATTTTAAATGTCATGAATGTCATATGTGCTAAGTCACTGGCCTTTAGATCCTGTTAGATTTTAGGTCTATGTTGGAGTAGTCCCTTCTATTGCCTGGATATTTATAGCTTTCTGTTCCCTAATAACAAGACATTTTTATATGGTAACTAAATAGTACTTCAATGTATGATAAAGGTTGGAGATAATATTATTGGCATAAGCATAGTTTTCAAAAAGAGTCAACAGAATAAAATGTAGTATTCTGTCTAATCCTTTCAGCAACTCTGTGAAATGGGTATTGTTATTTCTATTTTATACATAGGAAACCTGAGGGTACAAAGATTACCTAGAGTCTCATAGTTTGTAAATGGTCAGGCCAGGGTTCATGTCCAGAGTCCATTTCCCTACCTGGGCAGTACAGAAGTGTTTTTCATCAATTGTCAATATGAATTGCTTAGAGAAAACAGACAAAGCAACACACTATGTATAGGGCCTTGCATATAGGAAGCTCTTAATACTTTTGCAACCGTTAACTCCAGAATAGAGAGACTGAGATTGCAAATTTGAAAAGGTAGGTATAGAGAACGACCATAAAGGAAGCAGGGACTGAAGAAGCCAGCCTTGGGCTCAGCGGGTAGAATTCATGCAGGAGGTATGGTGGTATCTCTCCCTTTCTCCTTTTCTTAACTCAAGTTCTTCACTGGGTGGAACTCAAGTTTACTTCTTCCTGTCACGTTTGTCAAGCAGGATTTCAAAAGTTCAATATTGCCCTTAGCTGCTTCAGATGTTTCCCTAAAAGAGTGTGAGACCTGGAGGAGAGACAGAGGAGCCCATTTCTGCAAAGAACATGAAGGGTTAAATGGACTCCACAGTAGTATATATGACAAGCATATATACTACTGCCAAGTCAGAATATCAGAGTATCACTCTGCTCTACACAGCAATAGGTTAACCCACAAGGCTGGGGTCCCTTTTCGTCTAGGATGCCTGCAACCTGCATTGAGCAGTCTGCATGCAAATTTACTCTGCCGAGCACACAATTCCTCCTTTCAGATGAAGGTTCTCCCTGGTTTACTCTTCCAACTTTTTGGTTAAAGCCCCTTATGTCCGCAGGTTCTTTCCTAGAGCCAGGTATAATCATCCCCATCCTGTTTCCTCCAACCAATTTTCTGTCCAATTTAACTATGATTTGCTGAATGACTGGCATTGGTCCACACTGTGCTAGGTCCTAGGAAGACAGAGACAATTAAACAAGGACCCCACTCGCAAGAACCTCACAGATTACAGGGGGAGCAGACAGATAGTCCTGGAGTCCATCAATCCTGAGAAATACAGCTGTAGACTTGAATACACAAACACACACACACACACACACATATATATATGCTATGAATGTTTAACTTTCATAGAGAAGTTGATTTTAAAAAATAAATTTGAAAGGCGAATAGGAGTTTGTTAGGTAGGCAAGGAAGCCGAGAGCAAAGACCATTCCAGGTAGAAGAATCAGCACATGCAAAGACATGGCCAAATGCAGAAAAAAACATAACGCACAGGAAGAGTGTGTGGAGAAACAGGATCATGACGGGTATGGAAGTTACGTTGAGGAATTTGAACTTTAATGCAAGGGCAGTCAGGAGCCATTGAAGTTTTAGACATGGAATAATTACCCAGGGCTTTCTGCTTTGAGGTCATTTCAAGATGGGCATCATCCACAATCCTGCCTCAAAAATGGAATGAAATTTCCTTTGCCACAGGAAGCTGCCCACCCCACACCTGACTCATCTGTACATAACCTTGGACCCTGTTCCTTTGACTGTCTAGCTTCCCTTACAAGGACATTTCCTCCTGCCAGCTCCATCCCCCACTGGTTCTTACTACTAAAGTGCAGTCCATGGATAAGCAACATACAAATCACCTATTAGCAAGTTCAAAATGAATAATCTCAGGTCCTACTCAAGACCTACTAAATAAGACTCTAAATTTTAACAAGACTATCCAGAAGTCGTGTACATACCAGAGTACGTTTTCATGCACTAAGGCAGGTTTCATTACTGAACCTGTCTGCATTGCCAGAAAACTGCTATCTCTTGTGCACCCAGTCTTTATGGAGGAGAGAACAGGAGTGTGGAAGGAAGCTGGCATACTTGAGGGTCATGCCCTAGGTTGATACCTAAAGCTGGGCTAACCACATTCCATGTTGTTTCATTTTATCTTATAGTAACTTTGCAAGGTGAGTAGTCGAATGCTCATCTGACAGAGAAACTGAAGTGCAGAGAGTTGTCACACAGCCAGGAGCATTTAACCTCATTACGTGTCCTCTTCTCCAAAGCTCTTCATGAACCCCAGAAGAATAAACCCACCGTCTCTACCTATTCAAAAAATAAGGCCCCAACCCAGAAGGGAAAGAGACTTGCCAATTTGTCTATCACCTACCAGCCTGGAATGGCCACCTTCCCACCTCAGCCAGCTCATCATTCAGCTCAAATGCAAATGTTCCCAGACAGAGTTAGGGCTCTCCCTGTGTCCTTCAACCCCCAGCTTGCCTTTTCCTCCTGTGCACATACTGCAGTTAGATTTCACATTCCCATCTCACACCTGAGTTCCAGATTCTCTGTCAGCACAGTCCTATCTCAGGGAGAGAAATCAAACAGCTGAAGGCAGCCTGCTTTTAGAGAGGGGAAGAGAAGGGAGGTCGATTCGACATAACTGCCTAACAAAGTATATTTATGAACATCATTGGAACGAATGTCTCCAGTAACTGCAGCCATCACCTCCTAATGTCACATCATGGAGACACTGGAAAACAGATAGGGCTTATAACCTGATTTCCTATCATCTGGTAACAGCTTCAGCACCTCCAGCCTTCCCAGCTAGGCAGTATATGACTCACGCTTCCTTTCTAACTTCCAAGGCACTTTGGGACAAAAAGGAAAAGTAAATAAGTAAGACAATTTTTCAAAATATCCATTTCATCAGTAGCCTGTTTCTTAATGCGTCTAGGCATTTGATCACTACAGATGGTCTAAAAGGTGCTAAAACGAATTGCTAGGGACTCAAAATCCTTGAAAATTGGTCTAGCAGGGGGAGAAATACAATCATGTTAATCTGGAAAATTCAAGCTATTTTCTTAGAACCCTAATTTTTCTGACTTTCTTGGCTGTCCCCTTCTCTATACTTTTCCTGTGTTCCTAACTCAGATGTGTCCTCTGTCTGCCCCTTTCTCTGCATTTTGGTCACTACAGCCCTTATTGAGTGTGCTGCTCCCTCCTTCTCCTCTCATTTGCTGGTCTCCTGACTCCTGACTCCAAGCTCCTTTCTCTCCAATCTGCCTTCTGCTCTTGATTACCATTATGTACATAATGTATATAATGAACTATTTGGTTCCTTGACCTCAAAGTGTTCACAGTCTAGATGAGAAAAGAGAACATCAACAAAATATAAACAAAAACAAACCTCTTATTTTTCAGTCTGCAGAACCTAGCATAGAACACACAACACAATACTGTGGAAGGGAATTCTCTTTCTCCTAGGATACACTTGTTGCAATAAAGTAAAACAAACATGTAAGCTGAAAGTTTCTCCTGGGCAAGGGATGGTAACTGAAACTGACTTGTTCAACCCTCTTATTTTAAATTGGAGATGTGTACAATGTCATTGGCATTCTCTTGACTGGGCATACCATTTGTACTGAATATGAAAATGCATTGAAAATGCTTTCTGGCAGTCACTGCAACCTCAGTCCTCTAAGGACTTAACTTATTTTATATAGTTTATACTTTTTTTTTTCTTATACTGACTTAGGATCTTTAACCATCATCAAATAAGAAAACAAGAATGGAATGACCACAGACATTTCCTGGAACCTAACCCTATAGGCAGAGGCAGTCTGCTGCCCTTACACATATTTTGATCAAGAAATATGCCCTAAAATGCTTTGAATGCCGTGCAGGTCCCCAGCAGAGGAGTCTTAAACCCAGCTCCAGGGAAGCTAGACCACATCCCTGCTATGCCCTGTCAAGCTGCATCTACTGAATTAGGTTAGGAGTTAAAATGTTACACAATGTGACCAATGGAATCAGAAGCAATAACATGACCTGTCAGCCAGTGTTTTCCTGACAATTCTGGGGTAAAGAGATTGGCTGCTAGAGAGCTGTGGGGGCCGGGAGGAGGGGAGGAAGAGCTGGTGTGGGAGATGGGGGGAAAGGGCTATTTTGTTCCTTATTTACAAAAGTGGTGCTTGGTAGGGAGAGAGTGGTAAATTGACTTTATTTCCATAGTCTTATTTTAGAGTTTTGCTTGAAGGCTGCAAAACCAAAAGCCTTTTCTTGTAGGGCAAGAGTTGCAAAACTCTGCATGAAGCATTTCATGAGCTTGAAGGTCTCTTGGGAGCAGGGCCAGAAAGTAAGATCTGCGAGGGCCTCTGTTTTATCAGGCTGAGGAAGGGTCACCTCAGCCAACACTGTGCACAGACAAGGCCAAGAAATGCAATTGAAGGTTGTGGACACCTGGCGCCAGCTGAGAGGTGATTGAATCCTGGCTTGTATTTGTTGGCATCGGGGTGCAGAGCTGGCCTAAGCTTGTAGCACATGAATTCCCTAATTTTTTGGCCAGGAAAGAGGGAAAGAGACGCAGCTCAGTTCCTGTATGAACTGTGTAGAAACTACCCTTAAGTGTGTCTGTTAGGAGCGATTTATAGACACACAACCAACAGCTATTTCAATGTAGAAAATTTAAAAAAGAAAAGGTTCTATGAAAAGCAACCTCACTGGCTGAGAACTCTGATAAGTTCCACATTTGCAAAAAGTCATTGCCTGAAATTCCTAAGCATTAACTTCCTAGAGCTCTCTGTCCCAATGCTACAAATTTAAGTCTTTGCGACACACACTGACCACATATATAGGACCAAAGAGGCAACTGAAGGTCTTTCCTTAATAGAGTTTTTATTTGGTCTCTCTGTTGCTTGAAACCTGGACCACTCTCAAGGACTTTGGCTTGGAGCTCCATGGTGTGGCTACCCAGATGAAATTTCTCTCTTTCTGTCTAGCCTCATAAAACCTGATTTCTGCCTTTTCCTTCTAGGCAAACTGGATCCCAGAATTCAGATGTGTATTTTGCTATCCAGATCTCTGTGATGGAAAACTCTTACCCAAGTCCATTACCTTACCTTGGAGGCTTCTGACTATGATTCACATATTGAATCTCTCCTTCCATAAACTGGCTTTTCTGATTTGAAAGATCAGCTCTGAGGCTCTCTGCCTCAGCTTATCTTATTCCTAAAGCACACAGTAAGTGCTCAATGAATATATTTTTTAAACCAACTTTACACTTTCTTTTCTAGACCTAGTAGAGTGGTCATGAAGTGGTTTTAGCCTCCTGGATTTATAAGAGGAAGACCAGGTCATCCATATGCCCTTTCACTGAGGACAGTTTCTGCAGAAGAGAGAGCAACTTCCTGAGCATTCTGGCTAATTTATCAAGCTTATATTAACGTGAGTTTACCAGGTGCCTAATCAGGCTTAAATTATCTAAAGGTTATCATGTTGCAAGCCTAAACTATCTGGTAAACTTGGGCAAAGTGCCTTCTTACATGTGAGAACTATTAATAAAGCACTTCTAAGAAATACAATCAACAACAATAAATACTTTATCCATATGTTGGAATCACAAATGGAAATTATGACCCTTAATTGTGGTTGTGCACATCATCCAGGTGGCAGAACACCTGGAAATCGTGCTGCTCCTTAAAACACGATGATCGTGGCAAAGTTCTACTAAAAATGACACAGTTAATCCCAATCTCTGAACTAGGTATAATTTTTATGAACAGAAAATATGACTAGATTGCTGAATATAAATGCAACAGAAAACCAGAACAAAGTATTCAAATCTATTAAAAATAAATATTATGACCTAATTGTGGTCAGCTATTTCTCTTTCCATTAACATCATTTGCTACTTTTTTATTGATTTGGTCATTGACAGGTGCATGTGGGAGGCCAAATAACAACCAGTCACAAAGGCTCAAGAAAAAACTGGAGAAAAAAAGTTGTAAAATGAGAAAATGTTCTCCGTTAATTTATTTTTTATTTTATTTTTTTTGGTCAAAAGAACATTTTTATGTTATTTGACTTTTTTTTTTTTTTTACAAAGGAATGCTTCAGAAAAAGTGGAGAAATAGCAATACTTGCTGCCTTAGATTAAGAAAGTGCTTCATAAAGAAGAAAACAAATCCACTTAAGCCAAAGCAATCATACGTTTAATGCTGGTCACCTCTACCAACTTTGATGAAACAGAGATCTGTTGAGAATGCTACTTTCAAATTCACAGGATTTTTCTTAAGACAAAAGAGAAAAGGACACTAATTTCTCAGTTCTTGCTCTTCCCCTCCTACCTTGCACATCAACATGTTGCTGCAAACCACAACACCTGACCATATGAAAAAAGTATAAGAAAATTGTATTACATGTGTGTGTATGCATTCATATGTATACTTTTTACCTTAATTAGACATGCCCATCAATGTCCAAGAAGAACGTTACTCAAGCTGTCTTGGGAGCAGCAATACTGTTTATCCTGAAAACAAGAAAACACAGAAAAATATGTAATTCCAAGATTGTCTGCTTTTAAATCTGGTGATTCACAGTTTACAGAAGGGTATGGGAAAATGAACAAGGGCTCTTCACTGTTTACCTAAAAGCCAAGATAATCAGTAATAGACTTTGTTTTTCTGATCTTTGTTTTAAAGATTTCTAAGAATATAGGCTGGTGGTTTTAGAATTAGACTTATATCAAAACCACTCAAGCTGGTCAAGTACTGTCTCCTGGAAAAGAGAGAAAAGGGACTCCTGTGTCAAAAATGTGTTGGCCAAATTATCTAGTTGCTCAGAATTTCATTTTCCCCATCAGTAAAATAAGAGCACTAACACTTACTCCATAGCTCTGTGACAAGAACTAAGTAGGAGAAGATGTACAAAGCTTCCCACACAACATCCCATACATAGTAGGTACTGAATCCATTTTAGGGTTGGTTCCTTTCCAGTACCCCTCCCCACAACCCTTTTCTTCTTTTGTTAATACTTTCAGTACCTTATCACAGTGTTAGCTCCATGGTGTTTGAGAAAACAAAATATCATAATGACTTCAAAACAACTATTTTAAAAGTGGAAAAAAGAAATGATAATCAAATTCACATTTAATAATAAGAACAGCTAAATGTACTGAGTATTTCCTATGTGCTACCCCAAGAACTAATACTTGCCTATGTACTAATCCACGCATGTCAGCTGTTTCTTTAATCCTTGCAACAACGATACAGAGAAGGTGATATTAGGAAACTGAGGGATGGAGAAGTTAGCTTCCTTTGTTCAGATCGCACAGTGCCTGGGAGATGGAGCTGGGATTTGTGTCTTTGCAGCCTCATCTCCTGGCCTGTTCTCCTCAGCATCCACCCTGCTGGCTCACCATACTCAACACCACGGGACAAGCATGTGCTCCAGATGATGTCACACACTCCGTTAGATCTTCCTTCCCTTCTTTCTCTTTTCCTTCCCTCCCTCCTTCCTTTATTACTCCTTCCTTTCCTTCAACCTTTATTTTAAATTTGAATTCACTATTTCACTTATTTTTTTGTTTTGCTTTGCTTTGACAGATCAGGACAAGATATTGGTCATTTCAGTATAACTGGGTTCTTCTTTGGAGTGAAGATTTTTTCTAGCTTTGTTGTCTTAGATGACTTACTGAATTCCTTTGAACTTTTTTTTTCCTCTGTGAAATGAATGCATTAGACAAAGTGATGTTGAAAGGCCCTTCCTAGCTTACTTGTCCTCTGACTGGCTACTTTGGAAGCAGTTTAGATCATGCTGGTGTTGAGATCTTCATGCATGTATGAGAGTTGTGGACTCTAACAGCAATTTGCTTGCTTTAGCTAAAGGTAAAATTTCAAATTGCCATGAAGAGACACTTATATTTATATGCATTCTTTAAAGTGCTTGCAAATGGGGAAACTGAAGTTCAAAGACATTGAGTAATTCACCCAAGGTCACTCAGAAGTGGCAGAGTCAAAATTCATATCATACAAGCTTCTGTATCTTCAAAGCCCATATCCTCTGCGGTATCCCAAGCCGACCAGAAAGTATTGTACATAAAGTTATTGACCTGAATTACTCGTTTTTGAAATCTGACTCAAAATTTAGGGTGATAATAACTATCATGTGTCATAAGCTCATTCTGTGCCAGCCAATATCAGAGCCTTACATATATCTCATTTAGCCCTCCTACTGAACCAAATGTCAGGTACTATAATTACCCTCTTTTGATACATGAGGAAACTGAGTCACTAGGACTAACACTATTTGCCCAAGTCATGGAACTAACAAGTAAAAGATCTAGGATTTGAACTAGGAACAACTAAAATTTGGCAAAGTTCATGGTTTATTATCTTGACTGGCATATGGCAATCATGTTGCAATTTAAAGTTAATAAGCTGCAATTGTGAGTACTGGAAGAAAAACTTGGAGAAGGTTAGTGTATGTGAGAGTGAACCACAGGACAGCCTTGTCACTTAATAATTCACAGACTCCAATGAAGAAGAAGAGAAGGATTTTTTAAAAAGGACTGCTCAGGGATTGTTGAAAACCTGCCTCCTGAACTGTTTCCCCATGAAAATTGCCAGCTTTTGTCATTCAGTCTGACAATGAGAAAAAAAAAAGACAAAGTGAATTTCAAGGGACATTGTTTGTCAGTGAGGCTTGCAACGTCCTTCACACATTAGGGAGTCCGGCTGACGTGCTGTCCCACCTTGGCTGGAGGAAAACTGAGCTCCAAGGAGAAAGCAGGTAAAGCAAACAGCAAACGAGGAAAAGGAGCTCTGTTTATTGAGTTGGGTCCAAATTCACCGAGAAAAATGACTTCCAGATGCATTTCAAACACAGCAACATGATTAGGATGGAGAAGGCAGTCAAGTCTATTTGGCTTCTGCAGGGGATTTGTTTGTATATTCTAATTGCATCATTGTTTAGCTTTATTTCATCTGGAACCTGGCTGCCAAATGAGCGTATTGATTACCTGTCATGGATGCATATTTCTCAATTAAAAGCCATCAAGGCTTGTAAAATCTCAACCATGTCAAGACCAACGAGTGGATTTTAGTACTGCCGTTAGTACTCACATTAGTCCCCTTCCACTGAACAGCAGATACAAGCTTGGCACCTTACATATGATGGCTCATTTAAATGTCACAACCTCCTTCAAAGTAGATGTCGTTATTTTCTATCTTTGTAATGCGGAAGCAGAGGCTCAGAAAGATTAAAAACCTTGCCCAAGACCACAAAACTAGTAAGCAGTGAAGGAAGTATTTGAACCTATATATGTCATATTCCCATTCCACAGGGCTTTCTGCTACACCCAGGCGGTAGAGACTGCATGTGAAGTGCTGTTCAGGGCAACCTGAACAGTTAGTTCTGTCATTCACTAGCTCTGTGATGTTGAGCAAGTTTCTTAATATCTCTGTGTCTGTGTCCTCATCTGTAGAATCAAGGAAATAACACACAGTGCGGTTGTTAGAACTAAATGAGCTACTATATGTATAGCATGTAAAAATAATACAGCATGTAGACCATTATTTTTTCATGCTCTGGATACTGTGAAAGACAAACTAAATTTTTGACCTTCAAAACTTGCTGTAGGCACTTTGTACTTCCAAAGACTTTGCAACAATTCAATTTTCCTCACAGCAGCTCAGTGTTTTGGGTCAGATCACTGTCTCTCACTCTCAGACTGAGACGTGAGGAGCGACTGTGCCGAAATATTTTCAGTGTACTCAGTTTCTGATTCACCTGATCACACCTCAATAAACAGATAATGAGACTGTTTATTTGTATATTCTACATACCTTGAAATCTTAGGTCTACTCCTCACAACAACTGCACAATTAGGTGCTATTATCTTTATTACCCAAATAAAGATGATGTAGACCATAAAATCAATATGATCCTCCCAAGTACACGTAGCTGGTAAGTAGCAAGGCTTAGATTTGAACCCATATATGAATGTCTCTCAAATGTGTGTGCTTGCATTCAAATTGTGATACTTAAACCATTAATTTCTCCTTGTCTCCTTGGTGAACAGTTCCTCATCTATTCGGATTAACCCATCTATGACTTTCCTTGATGTTCACCTATTGCATATGTATTTTATGAAGTTGTATGAACAGTTGTATGAACAGTGTTGTATGAACAGTGATGAACGCAAGACATGGTCTCTGCTTTCATCTCTGTGTCTCAATGTCCTCATCTGTTTTCATGAAGCTTACAGCTTAAAGAGGGTAATAGACAAGTACATACTTGAAAGATCCTGAGAAGAAATAAAATAAGGGTGACAGGGTGGAGAAAATTTAGGGCAACAGGGCAGTGGATGGCGTCGGAGCTCTCTGAGGAAATGACATTTAAGCTAAGATGAAGGATGAGAAGAAGGTAATATGTGAGAATGGGGGAGGGGTTCCTGGCAGCAAGAGGAGTGTGTGCCCAGAGCCCGAGACACAACAGGTGCATGGGAACCAGAAGAAAGCTTGTGTAGCTA
Organism: Cebus imitator; assembly: GCF_001604975.1. Classification (NCBI taxonomy): domain Eukaryota; kingdom Metazoa; phylum Chordata; class Mammalia; order Primates; family Cebidae; genus Cebus; species Cebus imitator. Next base: position 982,610 of record NW_016107893.1, on the reverse strand, counting down.
GGAAAAAACAAGAAATAGGAGGTGGAGTTAGGGTGGGGCTCAGTGGAAGTGGTTTGAGAAATGGTCTGGGGCCAGAATATTCGTGATCTACTGAACCACAGGGAGGCATTTGGGTTCTGAGTCCTACAGAGCCTTGTGTAGCCCTTGTTGGTAGTCATTATCATATTGCATTGTCATCCTATGCTTATCTGTCTGTTTCCCCCTCCAGACCATAAGCTTCCTAAGTGCCTAGGCCAGTGTTCAAGACAAAGTGGGCATTCAGCAAATTAAACAAATTAATGGAGACAATTTTATAGCACAGTGATTGTGTAAGATACTTATCGAAAGATAAACATAAAAAGGTTAGAGTAAATAAACTAGTATTTTTGTTCCTCAATGAGAAAGAAAAATCCTGGCTAAGAATAAATTTTATTATATATACTTATTTATATTATGTAAGAGTTGATAGGTTCATGAACATTAATAATGTTAACCAACATTAGTAGCTTGGCACTAGGCTCACTGCTTTATATGTATTTCATTTAATTTTCATGATAATAAATATGAAGCAATTACTGTTAATCTTCATTTAGCAGGAAAAAAAAAACCCTAAAAAACAAAATTTGGACAGAGTTCAAATAAATTATATAGGGTAGCAAAGATGATACTGACAGTGCTGTGATTCAAATCCAGGTATTTTATTCAAAGTCTACATATGTAAAAACTTTGTAACTTTAAACTATCTCTCATGAGTTTATCCTTGAATATTTTTAAATTAAAAAAATATAAACACAATAGTAAAAGTCCTAGTTATTGAACTGAAATGAGTAGTAGTAAACATTAAAAAAGAAACTAATGAAACTTTTAATAATAGTAACTGGTTAATAAAAAAGGTTTGATGGAATTCTGTATAAATGATTAAGAAAACAATAAAGAAAAAGGAAAGCACTCAATGCATTAGGATGGTGTTTGCAAAGGTATTTGTTTCAGTTTTCTTGTTTTCATAATGTTGCTGGTATAGTACACAAAAATTAGCAGAAAAGGGAAGTGATGGGAGGTTTAATTTTTCTAAGAGTAACAGATGAACAAGATGGATAAACGAGCCAATATTTGTATTCTTCACACTTTTTCTATTACTATTCCCAGTTGACTGTGTCTAGGCCTTCTTCCTCCCCACTGCCCACCCCCGACTCCCATTGTGTGAATAACTCCTATTCATTCTTCAACATCCAGATAAAATAGCTCTCAGTCTGGAAAGCCCTTACCTGGCCGCCCAGACTTCCACCACACTACATCCATTTCCTTTGTACGGTTTATAAAATGTTATAGTACAAACTAATTATTCTGCTTTATCATTCTCTCTAAATGCAGTGAGGGAAGGAAATAGAAATAGGTAATTATTCAAATATATAAATACTGATTTAGACACTTTGGTTGAATCACTGCATTGATCATAACAGCCTTGTTGCATATACACTTTTATGCCCATTCTACAGATAGGAAATGGGAAAGCAGGCTCAAAAAAGGGAATTTGCTCATGTCAGTATTATTTATTTATTTATTTATTTATTTTGGAGATGGAGTCTTACCCTGTAGCCGAAGCTGGAGTGCAGTAGTGCAATACTGACTCACTGCAACCTCCATCTCCTAGACTCAAGTGATTCTCACACCTCAGCCTCCCGAGTAGCTGGGACTACAGGCCCACGCCACCATGCCTGGCTAATGTTTTGTATTTTAGTAGAGACGAAGATTCACCATGTTGACCAGGGTGGTGTCCAACTCCTGAGCTTAGGTGATTCACCCACTTCGGCCTCCCAAAGTACAGGTGTAAGCCACTATGCCTGGCCTGATTTAGTATTCTTCAGGAAGATGATAGGACAAGTCATGAAAAACGGAGTATTGGAGATTTGGGGAAGATAAAAAATATAACAGCAAACAATGGTGAGTCACATTTGGAATGAGAGTCCAAGGTGAGTTTCCTGCTCTCATAGCCCTAGGTTGCTCTGTGAGGCTTTGCAACATGTGGGTTAAGAGTATTGCTGCTGGAGCCACCCTGCCTGGGTGCAAATCCCAGCTCTAGTCTTACCTACCTATGTGACCTTGAGAACATTACAAAACCCTTCTGAGACTCAGTTTCCTCATCTGTAAAATGGAGATGATAATGATAACATTCATCTCACAGAAATATTATGAGGATGAAATGAGGTAAGAAGTGTGATGAGTTTAAACTGTCCTTAGCACTTAGAAGACTTAAAACTGTGAGCTGCTATTATTCAGTGCTTTCAAAGACAAAAGAAAGTTACATGTTAAATGATAAGCATTGCCTTGTAGAACACAGACAAACTGGGGCCTGATCAGAGTAGGGTGAGCAGGAAAGAGGAAGACTTGGCATGCTGTTGAAGGGGTCCCTACATACGTCATTTAGCTTGGAGAAGAAAATACTCAGGAGCAACAGGACAGCTACAGTAAACAGCACGCGCTCTCTAAAAGGCTGAGCTCTCCATTGTGCTGAGCTCTCATCAGCATCACCTATTTATCCTCACAGCCAGTGCCACTAGGAGGGAGGGTCTCCATTCACATTTTTAATTTAGATTGTTCATTTTACACCCAAGAGGGAGAGAAAAAGGTTAGAAACTGATAGGACTTGACCATGATTACAAAGAGTACAAGAGATGGGATTTAAACCCAGCTTATCTTGTGCCAAAATGTGTGTCCACAGCTGCACGCTATGCTGCCTCCACAGGTCCACTTCTTTTTTATGAGAGTTTGTCAGCTGCTACATTATCCTGACTATGACTAATGCCCTCCAACAGCTAAAGGCAGGGGAAGAGAAAGTCCATTTATTCTGTGCTGTTCCAGAGGGCAGAATGAACATAGTATATAAGAAAGAAACTTTGGTTCAACATCAGAAAATATCTTTAGCTATAATGAAGTACCTATGGGCTCAGGACTCTAGGTTTCAGCCACAAAACTGGGCAGCTGTTTGAGTAGGCATTGAGCTGCAGTTTTTGGTTTTTGTTTTTTTTGTTTTTTAATACTCCAGCAGTGCATGGAACTCCAATGAGATAGGAAAACTGTCCACTTCTGTGGAAAATGGGCTGAAACCAGGGAGCCAAGCAGCCTTACTCAGCAGGTCCTACTCTCATGCAGCCCAAGCAAGCTAAGAACCACTTGCTTGAAATTCTCACTGCCAGCAAAGCAGTCTGGAGTTGACCTGGGATGATTGAGCTTGGTAGGGAAAGGGGTGACTGCCATTACTGTGGCTTTAGTAGGTGGTTCTCCCCTGACAGTGCTAAGGAGATTGGGAGGTTTGGACATTGTAGACACACAGCAAAGCAGCTATGGCCAGACTCCTTCTTTAGATTCCTCCACTGGACAGAGTATCTCCACAGGAAATCCAGCAGCTCCAGTCAGGGGCTTACAAGACAAAACTCTCATCTCCCTGTGACAGAGCACCTGGCTTGGGGGAGGGGCAGCTGGGATCACAGAATAAGGGGACTTAATCTTTCCTGCCTGCTGCCTCTGAAGACAGCAGCTGATCTTGACAAGGGGAATTCTCCCAGCACAGCACACCAGCTCTGCTAAAAGACACACTACTTCCTTAATTGGGTCTGCAACCCCCATGCCTCCTGACTGGGAGGGACCTCCCAAACAGGGTCGATAGACACCTCATACAGGAGAGCTCTGGATGGCCTCTGGCAGGGGCCCTTTTGGGACGAAGCTTCCAAAGGAAGGAGCAATATTCGCTGTTCTGCAGCCTCCACTGGTGCTACTCAAGCAAACAGGGTATAGAGTGGCTCTCCGGCACTCTTAGCAGACCATCAGAAGAGAGGCCGGACTATTAGAGAAAAAACTAACAAACGGAAAGCAACAACAACAACAAAAAGGCAACCTCCCCGCAGCAAAATCCCAATCTAAAGGTCATCCGCCTCAAAGATCAAAGGTAGATAAATCCACAAAGATGAGCAAAAACCAGCACAAAAACACTGAAAATTTCAAAAGTCAGAATGCCTCTCCTTCTCCAAATGATAGCAACATCTCTCCAGTAAGGGCACAACCCTGAATGGAGAATGAGACTGATGAATTGACAGAGGTAAGCTTCAGAAGGTGGGTAACAACAAACTCCTGTGAGCTAAAGGAGCATGTTCTAACCCAATGCAAAGAAGCTAAAAGCCTGGATAAAAGGTTACAGGGACTGCTAATTAAAATAACCAGTTTAGAGAGGAATATAAATGACCTGAAGGAGCTGAAAAACACAGCAGGAAAACTTTGTGCAGCATACACAAGTATCAATAGCTAAGTCGATCAAGCAGAAGTAAGGCTATCAGAGTCTGAACACCACCTAGCTGAAATAAGGTATGTAGACAAGATTAGAGAAAAAAGAATGAAAAGGAATGAACAAAGCCTCCAAGAGATGTGGGACTATGTGAAAAGACTGAACCTACAATTGACTGGGGTACCTGAAAGAGACAGGAAGAATGGAACCAAGTTGAAAAACACACTTCAGGATATTATACAGGAGAACATCCCCAACCTAGCAAAACAGGTCAACATTCAAATTCAGGAAATGCAGAGAACACCACTAAGATACTTCATGAGAAGATCAACCCCAAGACACAAATTCTTCAGATCCTCCAAAGTTGAAATGAAGAAAAAAATGTTAAGGGGAGCCAGAGATAAAGGGAAGTTCATCAGATTAACAGGAGATCTCTCAGCCAGAACCCTACAAGCCAGAAGAGAGTGGAGGCCAACATTCAACATTCCAAAAAAAAAAAAGGATTTTCAACCCAGAATCTCGTAGCCAGCCAAACTAAACTTCATAAGTGAAGGAGAAATAAAAACCTTTCAAGACAAGCAAATGCTAAGGGATTTTGTCACCACCAGGCCTGCCTTGCAAGAGCTCTTGAAGGAAGCACTACATATGGAAAGGATACACTGGTATCAACCAATGCAAAAACACACCAAAATATAAAGACCAGTGATTCTATGAAGAAGTTGCATCAACTGGTGGGTAAAATAACCAGCTAATACATCATGATGACAGGATCAAATTCACACATAACAATATTAATCTTAAATGTAAATGGGCTAAATATCCCAATGAAAAGACAAAGACTGGCAAATTGGATAAAGAGTCAACATCCATCGGTGTGCTGTATTCAAGAGATCTATCTCACGTGCAAAGATACACATAGGCTCAAAATAAAGGGATGGAGGAATATTTACTGACCAAATGGAAAGAAAAAAAAAGCATGGTTTGCAATCCTAGTTTTTGATAAAAACAGACTTTAAACCAACAAAGATCAAAAAAGACAAAGAGGGCCATTACATAATGGTAAAAGGATCAATGCAACAAGAAGAGCTAAATATCCTAATTATATATGCACCCAATATAGGAGCACCCAGATTCATAAAACAAGTTCTTAGAGACCTACAAAGAAGCTCAGATTCCCACACAATAACAGTGAGAGAATTTAACACCCCACTGTCAATATTAAATCAACAAAACAGAAAAGTAACAAGGATATTCAGGACTTGAAGTCAGCTCTGGACTAAGTGGACCTAATAGACATCAACAGAGCTCTGCACCAAAAATCAACAGAACATACATTATTCTCACTGCCACATGACACTTACTTTAAAATCAACCACATAATTGGAAGTAAAACACTCCTCAGCAAATGCAAAGAAACTGAAAGAATAACCAACAGTCTCTTAGACCACAGTGCAATCAAATTAGAACTCAAGATTAAGAAATTCACTCAAAAACCCACAACTACATGATAATTGAACAACCTATTCCTGAATTACTACTGGGTAAATAACAAAATTAAGGCAGAAATCAAGAAGTTCTTTGAAACCAATGAGAACAAAAAGACAATGTACCAGAATCTCTGGGACACAACTAAAGCAGTTAAGATGGAAATTTATAGCACTAAATGTCCACATCAGAAAGCTGGAAATATATCAAATCAACACCCTAACGTCACAAAAAAACTAAGGAAGCAACAGCAAACAAACTCAAAAGCTAGAAGAAGACAAAAATTAACTAAGATCAGAGCAGAACTAAAAGAGATAGAGACACAAAACAACTCTTCAAAAAGTACATGAATTCAGGAGCCATTGCTTTGAAAAAATTAACAAAACAGATAGACCACTAGCTAGACTAATAAAGAAGAAAAGAGAGAAGTATCAAATAGTCCCAATAAGAAATGATAAATGGGATATCACCGCTTACCCCACAGAAATACAAACTACCATCAGAGAACACTATAAACACCTCTATGCAAAAAAAAAAAAAAAAAAAAGGTTAAATTCCTGGACACATAATTCATCCCAAGACTAAACCAAGAAGAAGTAGATTCCCTGAATAAACCAATAACAAGCTCTGAAATTGAGGCAGTGATCAATAGCTTACCAATGAAAAAATGCCCAGGGCCAGATGGATTCACAGCCGAATTCTACCAGAGGTACAAAGAGGAGATTGTACCATTCCTTCTGAAACAATTCCAAATAATCAGAAAAAGGGACTCCTCCTCCCTAACTGATTTTATGTGGTCAGCATCATTCTGATACCAAAACCTGGCAGAGACACAACAAAAATAGAAAACTTCAGACTACTATTGCTGATGAACATTGATGCGAAAATCATCAATAAAATACTGGCAAACCAAATCCAGCAGCACATCAAAAAGCTTATCCACCATGATCAAGTCAGCTTCATCCCTAGGATACAAGGTTGGTTCAACACATGCAAATCAATAAATGTAATCCATCACATAAACAGAACCAATGTTAAAAAACACGATTATCTCAATAGATGCAGAAAACACCTTCGATAAAATTCAATATCCCTTCATGCTAAAAACTCTCAATGGCATTGATGGAACATATCTCAAAATAATAAGAGCTATTTATGACAAATCCATAGCCAGTATCATACTGAATGGGCAGAAGCTGGAAATATTCCCTTTGAAACCTGGCACAAGACAAGGATGCCGTCTCTCACTACACCTATTAAGCATAGCATTGGAAGTTCTAGCCAGGTCAATGAGGCAAGAGAAAGAAATAAATGATATTCAATTAGAAAGAGAGGAAGTCAAATTGTCTCTGTTTGCAGAGGACATGACTGTGTATTTAGAAAACCCCACCATTGAGTGCAAAATCCCCTTAAGCTGATAAGTAACTTTAGCGAAGTCTCAGGATAGAAAATCAATGTGAAAAAATCACAAGCATTCCTCAATACCAATAATAAACAAACAGAGAGCCAAATCGTGAGTGAATTCTCATTCACAATTGCTACAAAGAGAATAAAATATCTAGGTATACATCTTACAAGGGGTGTGAAGGACCTTTTCAAGGAGAACAACAAACTACTGCTCAAGGAAATAAGAGAGGACACAAACAAATAGAAAAACATTCCATGCCCATGGGGAGGAAGAATCAGTATCACAAAAATGCCATATTGCCTGAAGTAATTTATAGATTCAATGCTATTCCCATCAAGCTATCATTGACCTTCTTTGCAGAATTAGAAAAAGATACTTTAAATTTCATATGGAACCAAAAAAGAGCACATACAGCCAAGACAATCCTAAGCAAAATGAACAAAGCTGGGGTCATCACACTACCTGACATCAAACTATACAAGGCTATAGTAACCAAAACAGCATGGTACTGGTACCAAAACAGACACGTAGGCCAACAGAACAGAACAGAAACCTCAGAAATAACACCACATATCTACAGCCACCTGATCTTCAACGAACCTGACAAGAACAAGCAATCGGGAAAGGATTCCCTATTTAATAAATGCTGCTGGGAAAACAGGCTAGTCATATGCAGAAAACTAAAAGTGGACCCCTTTCTTATACATGATACAAAAATTAACTCAAGATGGATTAAAGACTTAAATGCAAAACCCAAAACCATAAAAATGGTATTCCCTAGAAGAAAACCTAGGGAACACCATTCAGGCCATAGGCATGGGAAAAGGCTTTATCAGTAAAACACCAAAAGCAATTGCAACAAAAGCCAAAACTGACAAATGAAATCGAATTAAACTAAAAAGCTTCTGCATAGCTAAAGTAACTAGCATCAGACTGAACAGGTAAACTACAGAATGGGAGAAAAATTTTGCAATCTACCCATCTGACAAAGGTCTAATATCGAGAATCTATAAGGAAGTTAAATTTACAAGAAAAACAACAACGCCATCAAAAAGTGGGTGAAGGGTATGAACAGAGACTTCTCAAAAGAAGACATTTATGTGACCAACAAAAATATGAAAGAAAAAAAAGCTCATCAACACTTATCATTAGAAAAATGCAAATCAAAACCACAATGAGACACCATCTAACCCCAGTCAGAATGGCAATTAAACTCGGGAAACAAGAGATGCTGGCAAGGCTTGGGAGAAATAGGAACACTTTTTCACTGTTGGTGGGAGTGTAAATTAGTTCAACCATTATGGAATACAGTGTGGTGCTTTCTCAAGAATCTAGAACCAGAAATACCATTTGCCCCAGCAATCTTACTACCAGGCATATACCCAAAGGATTATAAATCCTTCTACTATAAAGACACATGTACATGTATGTTTACTGCAGCAATATTTACAACAGCAAAGACTTGGAACCAACCAAAATGCCCATCAATGGCAGACTGGATAAAGAAAATGTGGCACATATACACCATGGAATACTCTGCAGCCATAAAAAAGAATAAGATCATGTCCTTTGCAGGGACATGGATGAAGCTGGAAGCCATCATTCTCAGCAGACTAACACAAGAACAGAAAACCAAACACCACATGCTCTCACTCATAAGTTGAACGATGAGAACACATGAACACAGGGAGGAGAACAACATATACTAGGGCCTGTTGGGAGTGGAGGGAAAGGGTGGGAGAGCATTAGGACAAATGCCTAATGCTTGTGGCATTTAAAACCTAGATGACAGGTTGATAGATGCCCCAAACTACCATGGCACATGTGCTTCTGCACAGCTAAAGTAACTAGCATCACAGTGAACAGACAACCCACAGAATGGAAGAAAAATTTTGCAATCTACTCATCTGACAAAGGTCTAATATCCAGAATCTACAAGGAGTTTATACAAATTTACAAGAAAAAAAAAACACCATCAAAAAGTGGGCAAAGGGTATGAACAGACACTTTTCAAAAGAAGACATTCATGTGTCTCAAAAGAAGTCAGCAAATAGATGAAAATTTCACATAGTCAAAAGTAATTTTAAAAATCCTTCTATTATACACAGGGAACAGTATACTTGATTTGGGGTATACAACTGTGTTTCCTAACTCTTAGGAAGGAACGTATACCTAGGTAACAAACTTGTACATTCTGCACATGTATTTCAGAACTTAAAGAAGAAAAAAACAAGTCAGAGCAGCAGTAAATTTTAACACCACTTCTTATCAGCTAGGAAAATTTATATATCAAAATTCTTTAATCCTCAGTTTTCTCACCTGTAACACTAATTTTTACTTCCCTTGGTTGTTTGGAGAATAAGGTTTTATGCAGTAGTTGCTGACAGTTGGTGACCTATGTGTTTGCTCCTTTCATTTACCCATTTTTAAGCAATTGGGGCTATTCAATAACACAGTGGAAGGAACAGATGACCATTCCCATTCCACATCACTGGAGGTACACAGGCAGAGGGTAGATGTTTCAACAATAGGCATTGTAGTGCGAATTCAAACCTCAGGTGATAGACGAACTTCAGGACTTGCCAACCCCACAATTCTATGAAATTAGGAATAATAGATAATATGGTAGATGATAAAACCAGATTTCAAGGTGGCCTCAACCGTTTTACTGAAGTGCTAAAACTAACGTGATGAAATTGAACAGAAAGGAGTATAAAGTTTGGCCTTTGAATTAGAAATAGACAATAGCAATAATAACACAATCTCATGTAAAATAGAGGAAGTATGGTTTGGTCATCATGCATTATAGAAAACATGTTAGAATATTTTATTCATCACCTACTTAGTGTGTGACATGAATTCTAAAAGCAACAGATAAACAAGAAAATAGCCTTGACTAATCTAGGCTACACTGCACTTTTAGAGATTTAGTATTTAGGCCAGGGAACTTATTGTCTCACTATAATAACACTTATACTTTTACTGGGAGAAAATTTTCTTCTAAAGTCAGCACATAGGTGAAAATTTCACATAGTCAAAAGTAACTCTAAAAATTCTTGTATTACACACAAGGAGCAGTGTACATGATTTGGGGTATACAACTGTGTTTCCTAACTCTTAGGTACAACAGAATTTGAGCACTACAAGGCTAAATTATATGCCAAGTAAAAGTGTAACCATTTTACCTTAAAAAAATAACAGGATCCTGATGGAAAATGGGAAATGGATATAGGAATTCAAGAATATTTTTGTTTGCCTTCAGGGTTTACTTGATTTTTCAAAAATCATTAATCCTTTATAATTTGAATATAGGTTGCAGTGCAGATTATGTGAGACAATATATATTGATCTTAACTAAGCTTTTAATTGTAAAAGAAAAATTGACAAGTTAAAGATTGATGGCTAGGATTATGATGGATTGGAGACCACTCCATAAAGCAGGATGCAACCAATTGTATCTATGGCCCCTGGGCCACATATGATCTGCAGCCTGTTTTTGTACAACTACCAGTGAAGAATGGTTTACATAGTATTAAAGGCTGTAGAAATTTTTTGAAAAGAAGAAAGACGTGTGGTCTGTGATGCCTAAACTAGGATTGTAAGTGTAATAGAGATTTGCTATCTGCAGAGGAGACGGCTTCTCTCTCCCATGTGTGGTTTATGTCCCCACTGCTTGACATGTCTTACAATCATTACTTCTCCAGTACGTCCAGTGTCACCTCTTGCTCTTCAAAGATCAAATGGTCAGAAGTCCTTCACCCAGGTCGTGTTGTTTCACTCCTCTCAGACTTTGCCGATGCTTTTCCCCAGAAAAATTCATCAGCCTTTGACATTTCAGCTTTCCCCAAAACTCCTCACTGAACCCTCCCCCTCCTTTGTGCTCATCAATAGTGCACATACTAACTTCTTCCTTTTTAACAGACTGGACCTAACTGAATTCATTTGTTTCTTTATGGAATCTAGACTTCAGATATAGGCTCCTTTAAAAGAGCCGTAAGTTACTTATTTGTCTCTTTAGCACCTAACACTGTGCCTGGTACCTGGTAGGCTCTTAGTAAATGTTTTCTAATCTAAAGTAAATATGTTTTACTGCTAGCAGAGCTGCTGGTGCAGGAGGGAGTAAGCTGCCTTAGGAAGGCTTTAGAGGCCAAAACTAAGAACCACAAAGGGAAGTTACAATTAGGAAAAAAGTGACTTGTCCAAACTGCCATACAGAGCCAGGAATAGGTAAAAGAACAGATTTCAGCATTAAGAAAACCAGTGGTGGCAGATGCCTGTAATCTCAGCTGCTCTGGAGGCTGAGGCAGGAGAATCACTTGAACTCAGGAGGCGGAGGTTGCAGTGAGCCGAGAATGTGCCACCACATTCCAGGCTGGGCGAAAGAGCTAGACTCTGTTTCAACAACAACAACAACAAAACAAAATAAAATAAAAATAAAAATAAAAAAAAAAGAAAACCAGAGTTTGAATTCTGGCAACATGTCTTAATTTCACTCTAAGAATTTAAACAAAAGAATTCACCTTTAGAGCTAGTTTTTACATCTCTATCCTGGAGATACTAACATCCGCTTCACAGGGGCACTGGGAAGTTTACGATCATGTGTGCTAGAAAGGCCAAAACAATGTCTTGCACATAGTAGGCTATCTCTATCTGTATCCTTTTGCCCCTTCCTAATTTCTCATGCTCCTTTGGCCCCTCTTCAATGTCACATCTCTTTTTATTGTACCTGACAAAAAAACCAAGTGAATTACAACCAAACTGCTCTAAACATTATATCGGTTTCCCCCTGACTTAATATACCACCCCTAGAAGATAAACGCTAGGGTTCTGTCAACAAAGGCAGGCTATGCATCTGGAGAAGACAGTTCTTAGTAATTTTGTCAGCAAAATTGTAACAATAAAGGCCCAAACAACACTTCATCTCTCTGTCAGTTGTCTCGAAAGGGCAGATTACTTTATCCTCAATCTTGGCACATCCAATTAAGGTAGACTTACAAGCCAGGCAGGTGTAAAGTGCAAGCCAGCACTTGTTCACATTAGCAATTATCAATGGAAAACTACATGAATGCAAAGTCTTGGCACTGCTGTTACCCTGGCAACCATTAGCTTGTGAAAGCAAGGCAGACGCTAACATGACAGCTTGACATTGTTGCCCAGAAAAAAGATGGATTCTCTTTCTCCATTTTCCCCAGTTACTTTTATGTTTGTCATTGTAAGCCCCCAAAGAAAACAATTCTTCTTTTCTACTTTACACTTGGGAAGCTATCCAAGCCTAAAATTTATAATTACATATCTTCGATGAATAGGTATTGAACACCTACTATGTGCCAGGTACTGTGCAAGATGCGTAGTTTTCAATCTAGAAAAGTAACATCACGTTCACGTCTTCTCTTCCTTATTTCCTTACTTCTTTTTCCTTCTTTCCTTCCTTGCTTCCTTCATCCACTGGCTCAACAAGCATTACTGAGGAAATCCTGTATACAAGGCACTGTACTTGACACAGCTGATTCAGAGATAAATAGTCCTTGTCTTTACAAAGTTCTCAGTCAAATTGATGTCATAAAAATACAAGAACCATAGATAAAAACAAATGTGCTCACATGAAAGGCTAAAAATAACATAAAGATGTTGTGAAGCCAAAATAAGAAAATGTTTCAGAGATTCAAAAAGGCAGAAATAGAAAAGCGAAATAAAAATGTGAGGTATTCTATTTAGAACTCATATTGCCAGTTCATTCTTTTATTACTTCATGCATTTATTTCTACACTTGTTTTTGGATAAGGTAGAAGAACAATTATTAAATAAAGAACAATTTCGACCTGTTTTAGGGTGGAAATTAATCTTTATTGAATTCACTTTACCCTACCTCATTCAAAACTAAATGTAGAAGTAAATAGATGAATGGATAAAACAATGAACTTGCGATGTGAAATCCGTTCAACAAACCCCTATGACAAAAGTTTATATACGAAACCTCTGAACTTAAAATAAAAATTGTTTTTTAAGAAAAAGAATAATTTTGGAAAGAAAGAGAGGATAAAAAATCAATAAAGGGTGGCTAAGGATAGGCTAGGGGTAGAAATTAACATTCACAAACATCCAACAGCAAACCAGACAGTATACCCATTATCATTTGACTTCCATAAAACTTAGGAAGACAGTTTTGTCCTCTTTCTTCTCCTTCTCTACCTCCTCCTTTTTTCTCCCTTTCCTCTTCCTTCTCCTCCTTCTTATTATAATTAATTTTACTTTATAGGTTATCAGATTGAAAAATATTTGTCTCAGTTTAGCTAAGTTAGTTGGAATCAACAATGCCTATATTCAACCAAACGTCTGACCTCAGAGCCTGTATTTCCATGCCATGAGGGAAAGAGGAAATGTAAATTTATGAAACAGAAAGAAATGTACCAAAAGTAGGCTGCCTGAGGAAAAGACAATAATCATCAGCGGCACTCAGGCATATTTCTTTCCTCTGTAAGGTCTTGATTCTGGAATGTTTTACCTTTATTTTAGAAGAGGCTCTGACAACCAAAAAACACCGATTGCCTGTTGACACTGTTTTTAGTTCAATCACAATGCCCATAGAAAAAGCTTTCAAAGAGACTTAGCAATGAAAGGAAAGGTAAACTCAGTGAAAAGAATTATTTTAAAATAGGGCTGCATGGTAGTTAGACACATGGTATGCTGAAACTGCTCACGGTGGCACTGTGAGGGAAGCAATCCAGGAATGGGCATAGGGCTTGTTTTATAAGAAACTAGGCTCAAGGAGGCTGAGTAACTTGTCTATGCTCACACATCTCTTGCTGGGTTAAAACCACTATACGCTTTCCTTGTTATGTGTATTAGCAGAAAGTAATTTGCCAATAAATTTTAATTTCACCAAATGTGGCTGTGCATTCTTGACAATGAGTATTATGGGCTCACAATTAGTATTGTAGGACATAGCTGCTCAAGGTGTGACTCAAATACTAGCAGCATCAGCATCGTCTACGACCTTACTTGAAATGTAGATTCTCAGAACCTGCATTTTAAAAAAGTCTCAGGTGATCTGTAGATATATTAAAGTTTGAGAAGCCCTGAGAAGAAGTGCCATATATTATTTTAAAAAGATGGGCTCTGGGGCTAAGTCTGCTTGGGGCTTATATTCAATACAAATATCTGAGCCATGAGCATAACTTGGACAGTTAGGAAAGATAAGGAAAGCATTCAGGAAGAAACAGCAGCTTGAGTGAAAATGCAGAGTTTGACTGGGCTGGGCATGTGCCAGGGACAGCCAGTGTCTATGTGGCTGAACCGTAACGACATACTAGAGGTAGGACTCAGGTGCCAGGAGAGTATTCAACTGTTCTTCTGTGGTCCGTGGGCAACAACTGACGCCTAATATCACAATCACAACAAAAACAGTAATTCTTCTGTATATTATTTTAGAATTTAACTGTATCTGGCACATAGGTAACTCAGTAAATATTTGCCTACTTCCTGAATCAAGATAAAACCTTTTCCTGTCATCATATCATGGGGTGTTTCCAACAACTCTGAGAAATAAAACAAAAACCAACAACGAACAAAAATTATGTTCTACATTTTTATTATTACCATCTTCTTCCATTTTATAAAATGGAAAATCAGATGAGGAAACAATTTGGATAAAGTGATACTGATGGTAATTTCTCAATTCAAATCTCAAACTCAAATTTTTTGACACCAAAACATATGCATTTTTTCCTCAATAAGGCCTCAATTATTTGGCTTCCTGCTTTTGTAAGTTCTCAACTGAGACCTCATACTGGGAACTAAGGAAGCACAGAGAATGTGGTACTTAAGAGATACCTAGTGTGTCACGGTAACCAGTCTTTTCCTTTGCAGAAGTCTACCATGAAACACTCAGTGTGATCAATCCTCATTGCCTCCCAAAGCCAGGCTAGTTGCCTCTGCTGTTTGGAGCCAACAAGCTTCTTCTCCACGCTTTGCTCTGCTGTCATGGTGGGCATCATGCCTCCTGATAATTCAAGAACCAGTTTCCTTTCCCCAGTTCTAATTAATAGTTACTGTATTGCTTTTGCACTCAGAGAGAATGGCATATATTGCATCTGTGAAACTTAAAACAATTCAACGTATAGAGGGGAAGAATTATTAAAGAAACAACTTGGCAATCGAAGATTTAGTATATTAATATAAGGCCATATGTCATCTTTACAAGCCTATTTCAGATTACAGTTGATTGGAAATTGCCTCCATCAAGTTTATAAGTACTGCATGAAAAAGAAAGAATTTTCAGGATGAGAAACAATTATTTTAGGAGACTGTCTGGGGTCATTAAAGAGTTGGACTTGGGAATCAAACTAAAATAAATCCTGGTTCTGGCATAGATGCCAACCCACTCCCATGAACTGACTAGTTAATGCATACCAAACACTTACAGTGTGCCTGGGAAAGTAAGTGCTCTCCATAGGCATGATTTCATTTAATTCTCACAACCAACCTGTTATTAGTCCCACTTTATTCCTGAAGTTATAAAGTCAAGAGGTTTCAGAACTTGCTCCAGTCACACAGTTGAAAAGAGGAAGAATATTTTTTCCAACCAGTCCTGTCCAACTCTGGAATAACAACCAGAACCCACTCACTAGACCATTGCATTATGTGGCCCCTAGGTGACCTCTGACTTCCAACCACTTTCTAGACCTCCCAAACACATGGTTACCCCAATTTTACAAAAAAACAAAAAGGTAGTAAATATATGCAAAGATCAATAGCTAATGCATATAAAAGTGCCAGAGGAATGCATGGCACACAGTAAATTCTCAATAAATATCAATTTTTATCTCTTTCTTCTTCCCTTAGAAATCTTAGGAGGAAAAAGAAATATCTGTCACCTAAATATTATTTTCGTAAGACTTGAAACGGTTTTAATCACAAATAACATTATTTTTTACTGGAGCCAATCAATCACATCTTGAGTTCCCATACGAGCTTTATATGCAGCTCTGATGGGACCATGGGATCTGTTTCAGAAAACAGGGGCTTTCCCTTTTATTTTTTTTTAGGGTTGGAGTCAATAGTGGTTAGTGCTTGAAAGTCTCTGTGGTGCCACATGCCTGCTAAGTGACACCAAAAATACTAGCGACAGGCTTGGCAAAGCGACTTCAATTTGGAGTGCCTCTGATGTTTATTCTTAGTTCTAGATTTGGGTAATCTGTGGCAAAGGATCCTGTTTCTTCATAACTCTTTTTCCCTTCCATTTACTTCACTTTTGGAGAGAGACATAATACAAATGAACCTCTGCCAGAGGTTTTTTTTATTTTCAGCAGTAAGATGGAAGGAACACCAAGTATTTTTCAGCTTTGCTGTGAGAAGCTAATGAGATAAATGCTCTCTCTCACAGGCTTAATTCATTGTAGGTGGTAAGTAGTTCTTAGTTTCTGCTTTCAAAGGGTTTGAATCATAAGAGGGCTGTGAGCCAGCTTTTCCTTTGCCTCTAGAAAAGTTTAGCAAACGATCATTCAAATAAAATATTATGTAAAGTATTTTCTTGAGAATGCTTTTCCTTCTGTGCAAATGAAGAAGTCCAAAGACAGTTTTTCTATTTGAGAGTAAGTGCTTATAGATGAATTGATAGCAGGTTGATTTTCAGAAAGTTCATGAAAGATTCTTATAAGGGCCAGAATTCACATATAGAATTCAATGGGAAGGAGAGGTTCAAGCAGTCAGAAGCATTAAGTTTAGAGAAGACATAGCAGGGATTTGTTTGCTATCATTAAATAAATGGGCAGTTATTCTAAGGAGACATGCAAATTTGAAATGCAGCTCTATACAGTAGGTACATGTAGAGAGAAATGAAACAACAAAGCAGGTTCCTAGGGAATGAGGCAAGATAAAAAGATGCTCCGAGTGATAAGATCACATCTTAACATAATTTAACAGGAAAGATCAAAGACCATGCACTCCTAAAATTCAGCTGTGACCTACTAGGAAATAGTAGGACATTTTAAGATGTTTTGGTAAACCCCAGCTATAGTATTACAGAACTATATGACCTCTTAATCACTATGGAACTCAGTTTATTTTCCATTTATTAAATCGGGATAATGCCTAATATGACACTTTATTTGACACTTATTATGGTGACTTTTTATAATTATTTAGATATGATTTTAATGACTTCTCTAGCACAAATTTCTGAGACAGTTGTTTCTATGTCAATATTTTATGAGGAAACAAGCTCGGACACTTAAGTGTATTAGGCCATTCCTGTATGGTTATAAAGATACCTGAAAATGTGGAAGTGACTTTGGAACTGGGTAATGAGCAAAGGTTGGAAAAGTTTAGAGGGCTCAGAAGAAGACAGGATGGTACAGGATGGTGAAAAAAGTTTAAAATTTCTTAGGGACTGGTTAAATGGTTTTGATCAAAATTCTGATTGTAATATGGACAGGAAGTCTAAGCTGTTGATGTCTCAGATGGAAATGAGGAACTTATTAAGAACTGGAGCAAAGGTCATACATGTCATGCCTTAGCAAAGAATTTGGCTGCTTTTTGTTCATGCCCTAGGGATCTATGGAACTGTGAAATTAAGAGTTATGATTTAGGGTATGTAGCCAAATAAATTTCTAAGCAGCAAGGTGTTCATGATGTGGTATGGCTGCTTCTAACAACCTAGAGTAGATTTGGGAGCAAAAAGAAAAAACGACTTGAGGATGGAACTTATATTTAAAAGGAAAGCAGAGTGTAAAAGTTGGAAAAATTTGCGGCCTGGCTATGTGGCAAAGAAAGAAAAATCTTTTCAGGAGAGGATCAAGCAGGCTATGGAACAATTTGCTGGAGATATTTGCATAAATATGAAGAAGCCAGGTGTTAATAGTCAATACAATGGAAAAAAAATATCTCAAAGACATTTCAGAGATTCAAAAAGCCACCTTTTTTTTATCACAGGCCCTGAGGCCTAGGAGGGTGGAATGGTTTCCTGGCTGGGCCCAGGACCCTGCCTCAGGACACTGCTTCCTGCATCCCAGCTGCTGTTGCTCCAATCTCAGCTCAAAATGTCCTAGATACAGCTCCAGCTGCTGCTTCAGAAGGTGTAAGCCATACGCCTTGGCAGTTTGTATGTGGTGTTATGCCTATAACTACACAGAGAGCAAGAGGTGTGAGGGCTTGGCAACTTCTGCATAGATTTCAGAGGATGTATGGAAAAGCCTGGGTATCCAGGCAGAAGACTGCCACAGGGGCAGAGCCCTCACAGAGAACCTCTACTAGATCAGTGCCAAAGGAAAATGTGGAGTTGGAGGTCACACAGAATCCCTACTGGGGCACTGCCTAGTGGAGCTGTGGGAAGGGGCTCTCCATCCTTCAGACACCAGAATGGTAGGTCCACTGGCAGCTTGCACTCTCAGCATGAAAAACTACAGACACTCAACCCCAGCATGTAAGAGCAGTCTTGGGAGCGTAATCCTGCAAAGTCACAGGGATAGGGCTACCTAAACCCTTAAAAGAACTGGAAGCTCTTCTATACACCCCATTCAGCAGTATTCCCTGGAGGTGGAACATGGAGTCAAGGGAGATTATTTTGGATCTTTAAAGTTTAATGACTGCCTGCTGAGTTTCAAACTTGCATGGAGTCTATCGCCCCTTTGTTTGGCTGTTTTCTCCCCTTATAAGGGAAATATTTATTGAATGTTCACATCCCCATTGTATATTGGAAGTAAATAATTGATTTTGTATTTTACAGGAACATAAGTGAAAGAGACATGCTTTGTCTCAGATGAACTTCAGACTTTGAACTTTTGAGCTAACACTGGAATAAGTTAAGACTTTGAGGGAATGATGGGGAAGGCATGACTATATTTTGCAATGTGAGAAGAACATGAGATTTGAGAAGCCAAGGGCAGAATAATATAGTTTGAATATATGTCCCCACCAAATCTCTTGTTGAACTGTAATCTCCAGTGTTGGAGTTGGGGCCTGATGGGAGGTGTTTGGGTTATGGAGGTGAATACCTCATGTTTTGGTGCTGTCCTCATGATAGTGAGTGAGTTCTTGGGAAATCTTGTGCTTTAAAAGTGTGTGGCACCTCCCCCACAACTCTCTCTCTTGCTCCCTGTCTCACTATGTGATGTACCTGTTCCTTCTTCACCTTCTACAATGAGTAAAAGTTCCCTGAGGCCTTCCCAAGAGCTAAGCAGATGCTGGCACCAAGCTTCCTATACATCCTACAAAAGCATGAGCCAATTAAGCCTCTTTTATTTGTAGATTCCTCCGCCTCAGGAATTTTATTATAGCAGTGCAAGAATGACCAAATACATCACGTAACTGGCAAAGCCCTACAGTCAAAAGATAGCAGAGTATAGACTAACACCCCAGATTTGTGTGACTCTAAAACTTGTCCTCTTCATTCAATGAGACATTAACCCACTCAGAGAGGTACATGGGAGAGAGTGGCAGCAGGTCTAGCACATAACTGATACTCAAAAAACGTTTGCTGAATCTTAGACATGAATGACAAAGAACCACCAATCTTGTATTGCATATCATATATAATTGACTTTAAAGTGATATAAGAGGTGGTTTGGTAAAAGCATACCATGTACTGTCAATGAAAAGTAGTCACCATGAAGGACTACCCTTGTTCAAGGTATTCTAAACTCTCCCTGGTGAATCAAAGTTGTAGTTTGAAATGCAGATCAATATTTATTTACATTGTACAAGTATTATTTATAATATAATTATATTATTTATAACATAACATAATTAAATAAAAATTTGTTATTGTCCACCATAAAAACACTAGAAGAAAATGTAGGCAAAACCATCCAGGACAAGGACTTCATGACTAAAACACCAAAGCAACAGCAATAAAAGCCAGGATAGACAAATGGGATCTAATTAAACTCCACAGCTTCTGTACAGCAAAAGAAACCATCATTAGAGTGAATCAGCAACCAACAGAATGGAAAAAAAAAATTTTGCAATCTACCCATCTGACAAAGGGCTAATATCCAGAATCTACAAAGAACTAAAACAGATTTACAAGAAAAAAAACAACCCCATTCAAAAGTAGGCGAAGGGTATGAACAGACACTTCTCAAAAGAGGACATATATGAGGCCAACAAACATATGAAAAAATGCTCATCATCACTGGTCATTAGAGAAATGCAAATCAAAACTACATTGAGATACCATCTCATGCCAGTTAGAAGGGCAATCATTAAAAAGTCAACAGACAACAGATGCTGGAGAGGATGTGGAGAAATTTTACATAGTTGGTGGGGGTGCAAATTGGTCAATCATTGTGGAAGACAGTGTGGCAATTTCTCAAAGATCTAGAAATAGAAATTCCATTTGACCCAGCAATCCCACTATTGGGTATATACCTAAAGAACTATAAATCGTTCTACTATAAAGACACATGCACACGTATGTTCATTGCAGCCCTGTGTATAATAGCAAAGACCTGGAACGAACCCAAATGCCCATCGATGATAGACTGGACAAAGAAAATGTGATACATGTACACCATGGAATACTACGTAGCCATAAAAAACAATGAGTTCGTGTCCTTTGTAGGGACATGGATGAATCTGAAAACCATAATTCTCAGCAAACTGATCCAAGAACAGAAAGCCAAGCACCGTATGTTCTCACTCATAGGTGAGTGTTGAACAGCAAGAACACGTGAACTCAGGGAGAGGAGCATCACACACGGCGGACAGTTGTGGGGGTAGGAGAGAGACAATAGGGGGTGGGGAGGGAGGGGAAGGTGGGGAGGGATAACATAGGGAGAAATGCCAGATATAGTATGTACCTAAAGTAAAATAAATAAATTATTTAAAAAAATTTATTATTGTCATTTAAATAATTTACTTCAATTGTTACTTTTGGGAAGTGGGCTTGGAAGTTTCAAACGGCCATTTTGGCAATTAAGGTAGATAACTTAGGGGTAGGTGATGGAGTGAATGGAGGGAATGAGGGAAGGAATGGCTCAAATAAAAACATCCAGGTACCATAAAATTCTGCTCTGCTCTACTATCACCATGTGTTATGTATTAGATTTCTTCTTAAAACTTTGACATTGAAAAAATTCTACTTTTAAGGACACATTTAAAGGTGATTTGCATAGGAAAAACAAGCACACACTTGGGCTTATGTAATAGAAAGGTCTGGAGGTGAAACCCATCTTTACCTCCACACAGAGTTGTGTGAGCTTGCTTGCCCTCTGAGTCAATTGCTGTTAAGGGGGAAACCAGTTTTTTTCTTACTGAACTTTTCTTGTGAATGTTAAATGAGGTGATGGACATGAAAGCACCCCTAACACAGTGCCCTCATGGTAACGATGCAAACAATATCTACATTCTGACTTTTTCTTAGGTTTCCTGATTCTTGCTTGTAAAACAATGGCTCAGAGGTTCTAACAGATGTTATGACCTTTCTACCACTCTGCTTCTTTTTGTGATATGAATCACTCATCATTTTGGAACATAATTTAATTTTAAAAGTATGATAGTATGAGCACTTGAGACCCAGTTGAAGGCATTCAATCAGAAAAAGGTCATGTTAACACATAAATATTGAAAAGAATGATAATTAGGCAGGGAAAATAGCAAAACATATTAAAAAGGCAAGGAACAATTTTTAAATGTTAACATCCCAATTTAGTAATGTTTACACTATATTTAATAATTGTGTTTCAAGTCAGAATTCTGGTGCAAAAAGGAAGAAAATGATCTACCTCAACAGCAATTCCAGAAACACACACGTGCACACACACAATCATACATGCATAGGTACACAAATGAGTGATTCTGCTATTTTAAGATGTGGTTATTTCTAATTATTTTCACACTCCTCAGAACCATTTACAATAAATATATAACAAGTTAAAAAAAAATCAGCACCAATAAGAAAACAGGAGGCCATAATACGCAGGATTTCATTTGGTGTTTGACAAATCTCAGAGGTTCAGCAATCTGATCTAGATGTGTATATGAAGACCTTCATTCTGAAAAAGATATCTTTGCAAAATAAGTTTAAAGCATGGGCTTTGGGGTCAAATACAAGGCTTTGAATCTATCATTTGTTAGCTGTGCAAGTGATTTAACCCCTCTGAGCCTGTTTCTCATCTGCAAAATGGGAATAAAATAACATGAGTCATAAAGAGTAGCTCAAATCAATAAAGCCGTAAGCATAACACATGACACATAATAATTAATTATAAATGTTATTTCTCTTCTCCTGTCTCCTCTTCTGAGGTGCCAGGAAATACTCATTTCACCAGGCATACTGACTAATCATTTTAAGTATCTGTGCTTAGTGAATAATATTCATGTTTGATGCTATATAATTTTTATATAATACATGTTTAAGTTCCAAAAAATTGGACTTCACTAAGATTCTGTGAGTAAATTAAATGATGATGCCAATACCAATCTGGCAAATAAACTAGAGCACAGGATGCCAATTGGAGTTGATCTGTAACAAGGCCCTAAGTCCTCCAGTTCTTAGAAGCACAGTGTTCTGCTTTTAGACACAACAAGGTATTAGTACTAAACTTGCCTTCCCACTGAAATTCAGAAACAAAAACTATAAGACTTGACAGAAGCCATGAAGAAAATGTTTTTAGACACTGAAAAATAGGCAATGAAAGACAGTATTCCTTGAGAAATGATCACCAAATCATTACGAGCTAAATATTTGCCCCAGCTTTCTGCTTAGGGTCATTTTCTGGACTGCAGTACAACAAAGCAGACCCCAAAATAGAGCATCACTAAGAAATCAAAAACTAGATCTGGGGCCACTGATGTGAATGATATTTGAGGGACAGAGTGCTAGAGAAAAGGCAAGTGTTCAGAGGGTGACCATACAAGTATGACTGAGGGTTTTTTATGAGGCTGTTATCAAGTGTTAGACTATTCACAATCAAGGCAAGTGTGCAGTAAGCCTGGAAGAGAGTAGCTGCCACAGGGTTCAGCACTACACAGAAGTACTAATGATTTCATAGGACAGTGGCTGTTCAAGTTTTGTCCTATCCAGAGTGTAAGGCTCTCGGTGAGGACTTTCAGCACCCAGTTAAGACCCCAAATATGCAGAAGCAAGGAAAAATATCAAGTAAAAATGAACAAAAGTGATAATAATAGATCAATTCACTATGCCAAAATTTAATTCCTTGCAAACACTAAAATAACTGACAATCCCCAAGCAAGACTGTCGAGAAAAAATTATTGCGAAGTAAGTCTGTGAATCAGTTTCATGCTCCCTAATTTTCAGCTACACTATTCCCTCTCATCAACAGGATGGGGACCTAGAGGCAGTCCCTTCCTTTATAGCTTATGATTTCCATTTTGCAATAGACTAATAGTTTCTAAATTAGAAAAAGTACCAGTAAAGCCACATATTTCTATGGCATTGTACATCTTAAAGCATACCCTTCTACATCATCTTTTCTCATACAACTCCAATGGAAAAGGCAAAGCAGGTTTCTATGAAACAAAGCTAGTAGAAGCTCAGAGCACGGCCAAGTTCACATAGCTGGTAAGTAACAAGTAAGGGAGGTAAAACAAAAGCTAACATATTAACTCCAGTCCTGTTTTCATATTGAAAAGAAAAGAATTCAGAAAGATGTTTAGTTCTTAGGACTGTTTTCCACCATCTATCAAGAATCATGCTTGGCCAAGAATGATTCTGATTCCTTGATGTTAATTTGTTTCATACTAAGGAAAGAAAATTTTCATTATTATAAACAGTCAATATGCACCAACAAACAAGACCCTACGTCTCAGCCAGACTGCAAGTTCTTTCCTTCTCATTGTCTTTTTAGTTTCGAAATAATTAGAACATAGTGGGAAGCTTTATGGGTTGGCTTAACAACTAAAATGAAACATAAACATATATGAGATCCTAAAGAGAATTAAGATTCCATCTAAATTCATCTCTTTATTTCAGTTAGCTTATTATTCAACAAGAAATGAATGAAACTGTAACCAGGTAACATGAGTCACCAACAAATAACATATCAATCATTTTTAATTAGCATAGTTTTGTAATCTAAAATAGTTTTCTTTCCATTTTAAATAATTCCTTTCAGCTGCTTTTTAATTTTTGTTTTGAATTCAAATGATAAGAATCCTAATTAAAGTTTTTTAGTTTAGCTTTTTCTTCCTCCAGTTTTAAGACTGAGGAAAATAAGGAAGAGAGAATCATATTCCTTTCTGCCTGAATATAGACCCACAGTAGGAAGTTTAGAGTTCTGTAATTTTCATTCCCAGAAGACTTTAGCTCATCTAGAAGATATCACACTCTCATCATTTTCACTTCCCCCCTTTCTTTAGCTTTATTTCAAAACACATGCTGGAGCCAGACTGCTTGGGTTCAAATCCTTACCAGTTACAAGGCCTTGGGCAAATAATTTAACAAATCAGAGCTTCAGTTTCTTCACTTGTAAAACAGGGTGGCTGTAGAGTGTATGGCTCTACAAGTGTGTGCTATTGGTATTATAATTATCCAATTTCTTCTTAGATGTCCCCTCCTCTCCATTCCTTGAAATCACTTTAATTCAGGGAAGTCACTGGCAAAATTGTTAAGACCTTGGGTTTTGGCATCAGGAAATTTAGGTTTGAATTGTGGCCACACCACTCATCTGCTGTATGATTTTTAGAAATTTACTCCACCTTTCTGAACTTCAATTTTATTATCTTTAAATTGAGGATAATATTTGCTTCCATTTCTGGGGTATATTCTTCCACTTTGCCCAAGTTATTCTTTCCCCAACTATACCCTCATTCTATGCACTCACTCAGGTGCCCTGATTCAAAAGCTAACTCCAGCCTGCAACTGTCTCAACTTCCCCCTTTTGTGAATAATCATAGCCCAATTTCAGTGTATTTTTTCTCTTTTTATCTTGGGTTACAGCTGTTTATAAAGATAATATGTCTTTCATCTTAGTATACAAGCTGGTGAAAGGAAAAATTTAAGTCATACTCTCCTCACTCAAGTCTTGATTGTTAATCAAATTCATTTGCTCCAAAAGATATGGGCTCCAATGGGAAAGCTTATGAGTGCTGCCATAGAAATGAAGTGACCATAAGTTAATTTCCAAAATGAAGGATACGACATTGCAACTCATATCAGGGTTACATACATTATCTCCCTAACTTCTTGTCTGTTCTGAACTGTATCTGATGACAAAAGCAGCCTTCTAATGTTGTTTCATGAAGTCACTGAATTGCAAAATCCTTTCCCATTGTTAGTACCTCTTTTGATTTTTTTCTCCATATTTCTGCCTTCACCTTCAAATCCCTTGGGGAAACTTTGCTAATTCTTTCTTGGGCCTTTTCATTTATCCATCCTTCCATCCATTCAACCATCTATCCATCTACCTATTCAACCACCCAACAGAAAATGAACAAGCTGGCTGGGTGTGGTGGCTCATGGTAATCTCAGCACTTCGGGAGGCCAAAGCGGGTGGATCACTCAAGGTCAGGAATTCGAGACCAGCCTGGCCACCATGGCGAAACCCCGTCTCTAATAAAAATGCAAAAATTAGCTGGGCATCTTGGTGGGCACCTGTAATCCCAGCTACTTGGGAGGCTGAGGCAGGAGATTGCTTGAACCCTGGAGGTGGAGGTTGCAGTGAGCTGAGATTATGCTGCTATACACCAGCCTGGTTGACAGAGCAAGACTGTCTCAAAAAAAAAAAAAAAAAAAAAAAAAAAAAAAAAAAAAAAAAAAAAAAAAAAAAAAAAAAGAAAGAAAGAAAAGAAAAGAAAATGGACAAGCTTAAAGGTTTTTAAAATCAGTAGTAAGATAAATATACTTTTTTATCCTCATTCCTAAATAAGAGAACAGTGATCTAGAGCTATTCCTCCAAGCAGAGTTTGTGACCCAGCATCAGCTGGAGCTGCTTAGCAATGTAGAATCTCAGGTTCAGCTCAGAGCTACTGAACCAGGATCTGTATATAATTCCCAGGGAGCATATGGCACATATTCACGTTACAGTCTCAGAAACACTTGCCTAGCAATTTAAGAAACTTACTCATGATTACAGAGCTGATCAATATTCAAACCAGATTTCATGGGCTCCTACCTTGATGCTCTTTTCACTTCCACCCATATTCTTCAGTTATTTCTATGGCATCCTTACCATGGCAGGATGGGGCAGGAGATTCTTGTTTCCAGGCACCCATGCTTGAATAGAGAAAACAGGCCCCTCTGAAAAGTATAGGACTGGACACAGGATCTCTATTTTGGCCCAAAGAGTGTTGGCAAAAATATTTAGTATAGTCAGACTCTACCATATGAAGGATTATTATATTTCCAAGCCATGCATTGTCTCAGAAGATACTTTTGTGCTAAAAACAAAACAAAAGAACTATCCTTAAACAAAATAAAAATACAGTTTTCATTTTGGTGGAATTTACATTATCCTAATGAGCAAACATTTCTTTCCAGAAGAACAAATCTAGGATGCTATGTGTGGCAGGAGAGCACAATGCCAGTACCTGGAGGGTGGCATGTAGCAAAGAGATGGGTGTGACAGAGGGACTGGATGGCACTGGTGAGACAGAGAGGATGTTTTTGGCAAAAGAAGGTGAGGCTGTCTCAGGAGTCTCAGAATGGCACGAAGATTTTTTAAAAAGAATTTCTATGGATTATATTTTATGACCCCTTTGAATGTTTGAGAGATATTTGACTAATGACTAGAATTCTGTTCTAAATGAGCTGCTTCACATATGTTGACACTCCAGCAGCGGACTAGGTAGTTTTCTCCGAAGGCACTTATTTGAATTGGAGCTAGTTTCTAAGGATGCCCATCTCCTCAGTAAACCATGTTTCCTGGTACCCATGTTCCCATATAGTCCCCTACCTTTAAATCTAGGCTGGCCCTATGACTGGTCTTTGGTTAATAGACTCTTGGAGGAGTGTTGCTCTGTGATTTCTAAGGCTAGAGTGTAAGAAGGCTTAGCTTCATCCATGATTTATTGAAATGCTTATTCTTATAAAGCTTTATATAACCTCTATTCAGTCCTTGTCAAATCTGTATGAATTAGCTAATTAAGTGTGAAAAAGGCAATGTCCCAGAAATAACGTATACAATGAGAAACTAAACAATTAAGATTGCTGCCCTCAGAGAGCTCAGAGTGGATTCCCTCTACACCACCTTTCCTAGGCATCCTTTTTCTTTACTTTCCTGTTTTATTGTTTCTTCTAGGTTTAGGCAGGATCTTACCAACTCATAATCTCAACTTACACATGCCCAGACAGTGTTCTCCCTAACTCTGGACTCTGCTTTCTAATCCGGCATGTTACCACTCAACACCAAATTCATCACCTTTAAATACCATTACATCTTGTCTCATTTAGTAAGATACCAAAGTGATATATCAGATGAATCTATAGGCATCACAAGAAACAGGTGAAGTTGGTGGCAACTGGAGAGTTAACTGATTAAGAACCACTGAAATGGTTTGAGGTTGTCAATGAAGTTAGAATAGTAGGAAATGTTTGGGACAAGAATTGAATGACTGGAAAAGAATACAATGTCTAAACTTGATACAGTGGAGTAGAAAAGTCCAAGTGATGACCAGGTCCAGAGGGTAGCCAAGTAGTATGTGGCTAAAGTTGAATGGGACCAAAGTCACTGAAATTTGGAAGTTTTAGGAGATAATAGGATGGTGTATGAGTCAACCACAAAGACATGCCTTTAACTAAAAACAAACAAATAAATGAAAAAACACCTTATATAACAAGTCTTTAAGTGTAGAGTCAGATTTTGAGTTAACTAATCAAATACAAGGTATCTCTGACTAATACAGGGAAATGACCAGGAAGGCAGTGCATGACCACGAATAATAGCCAAAATAGCAGAGAATAATTGTTTGTAAAGGACGGCGAAGTAAAAATTTAGAAGCAGCTCTGTAGAATTAGAAGAATTTGAACCTCTTTACTCCCAGGCCTATGCTTAGTGGGATGTTCATTCATTCATTCCACATTTGTATATAATAAGCTCACTATGTGCAAATATCTGAAGTGGGATGTGGGAGGAAAAACCAGCCTTCACTTAGTGTTGTCCCGGGAACTTCCTGAGGGGAGACAACAGTCCCTCAGAATGAGACCCTGTAGAGCAGTGCTTATAGTACACAGATAGATATTTTTTCTACAGAAAAAAACAAAACAAATTTTCACTGCCCTTTTGTTTATCATACTTACAGAAATTCAATGTCACAATCACTGTTTATGTGGGAAAAAATAAAGAACCATTTAAGGAAAACAAAGTAATCATTCTTATTGCCAAGCCATTGATTCTAGGTATTTTTAGTAGGTAGTTATTAAGGTGGCCACCTTGTGATTTTGCTCTTTGTCTTACCTCCTGTCAATTTTGCTGACATTTCGCTCTTCGATATTTTCTCCCAGAGGGCAAACAACAAAAAAAGAGAGTGAAAACACAATACTACTATGCTTTGTCTATTGTTTGCCATAATTCCTTCAGATGTGTTGTCTCATTTGTTCTTTATCTGTTATTTAATTTATTTCATTTGCCTGAAACTTCATGAGCATCAACATCACTGGGTGGATTGGCTGAAGTACAGATTGCTCTGCTTCAGCCCCAGAGATTATGCTCCATTAGGTCTGCAGTAGAGCCAAAAATTTTGCATTTCTAACAAGTTACAGAGTGGTACCGCTGGGTAACTTGATACTTCGGTGTTTCAAAGTAGGGTAGGAACCTACTTTGGTGTTTCAAAGTAGGGTAGGAACCTACTTTGAAAACTATTGGTATACGGAAATCAGGGGATAAAGGTTTGATTTCTGCAACAAATCTAATTACGTAGTCTTGTGTACTTAGTATTATGTACTTGAACTCTTTGACTCAGTTTCTTTGTCAGTAAGTGATAAATAAAAACAGTACCTTCTTCTGGAGATGGTTGTAATAATTTAAGAAATTAATGCACGTGAAGTATCTTTATAAACCCAAAAGGCTATAATATAGTAGTTTAAATTTCCTTCATTTTCAAGTGGGAAATCTAAGACAGAAGAAAATTCAATTAATTTTTACATGTGAATTATGTGTTAATCAAGAGGAGTGGAAAGTGAGCATTGAAATTAGATCTCATTTTTCTGACAATATAAATTTAATTATTTTCTCCCAACAATCTCTCAATAATTATGGCCGGGTATAAGTAGCTCATGTGAAGATCTGATTCTATTACTACTCCACCATTTATTTACTGACTCCATATACTCCACCCATTGGTGAAAGACATTTATGTTCTTAATCTCTAGGCTATTTTCCTTGTGGAGTCTCAAAATTCTTATAATCAGCTCCACTGTTTGATTCAACTGCCTAATCTTAAGTATTGCTCACACATCTGAAAATAATCTGAAAATTTTAAATTATTAATTCCCTTCCTCATTTCCACTCCTAGACCTCCCCGTCTCAGAAAAAACAACCTCTTCTGAATTACTCAAGCCAAACAACTTCTTGCCATCTCTCACATTTATCCATCAATCAGCAACACATGCCACCGAGCATCATTTCTCCCCTGAAATATTGCAGAAAGCTCCACATGGGGCCCAGGCTTCTGTTTATTGTCCACAGAGCAACCATAGTTATGTTTTGATAGTGTAAGTTGGGTCACATTCCTCTCTTTAACATTCTTCAAAGGATTCCGACTGAAGTTAGAATACAATCAGAGCTCTTTCCCATTGTCATAGGTCCCTGCCTGCTCACCAACTCCTTGTTGTACCTCTCTTCTCCTTGATCACAGCAATCCAGTCACATTGCCTTTATCTCTCTCTTATCCTCTCTTCTTTTAAAACATTATTGGCTGGGTGTGGTGGCTCCCACCTGTAATCCCAGCACTTTGGGAGGCCCAGAGGGATGGATCACCTGAGGTCAGGAGTTCAAGACCAGCCTGGCCAACGTGGTGAAATCCTGTCTCTACTAAA